>NW_009205333.1:0-265 GCF_000690835.1 Fulmarus glacialis
CCAGTCGTGAGACTCATCCCACCATGTTTCCGTGATGGCGACTAAGTCATAGCTACCCTGCTGCACAATGGCTTCCAGTTCCTCCTGTTTGCTCCCCATACTGTGTGCATTGGTGTAGATGCACTTGAGCTGGGCTATTGATTTCACCCCCAACATTGGTGTGCCACCTCTAGGCTCTTCTCTAGTGAGCCTGGTTTTATCCCCTTCCCCCTTCGAACCTAGTTTAAAGCCCTCTTGATGAGCCCCGCCAACTCGTACGCGAGAA
>NW_009205333.1:910-1630 GCF_000690835.1 Fulmarus glacialis
TCCCTGCCACTGAAGGGAGCGAGGAAACCACCACCTGTGCTCCCGATCTTTCCACCAATCGCCCCAGCGCCCTGAAGTCCCTTTTGATTGCTTTTGGACTTCTCTCTGCAACCTCATCCCTGCCAACATGCATAACCAATAGTGGGTAGTAATCGGAGGGCCGTACTGGAAGGGAATCTGTTCCCCTCAGAAGGGAATTGCCTATGACAATCACCCTCCTTTTTTTCTTAGCAGAGGCAGCCATAATGCGTGGGGCTCACCCTGGGCAACCCCCTGGATGGACCTTCATCATTCACCTTCACCCTCATTTGCCTGGCCCTCAAGTTCCAGAGCCCCGTATCTGTTGTGTAAGGGAAACTGGGAAGGTGAGTGAGGCCAGGAGCGGATTCGCCTGGTGCCCTGACCTGTTTCCATCCCCCCACCATCTCTTAGGTCTGTTCCTTCTGCCTGGTGCCAAGAGGGCAGGGGATCCTCTGCTTTTTCTGGAGCCTCCATCTGCTGCCTTTGCCTCAGGGATGGTAGGGTGCGGCTCCACCAATCTATCTCCCTCTCACACTCCCTGATACTCCTTAACCTCTCCACTTCCTCCTTCAGCTCTGCCACCAGGCTGAGCAGATCATTCACCTGGTCACACTGCACACAGGCTTTGTCTCTGCTGCCCTCCTGTACAAGCGACAGGCTCAGGCACTCCCTGCAGCCGGAGACCTGGACAGCTGTATG
>NW_009205333.1:1678-1960 GCF_000690835.1 Fulmarus glacialis
CGGCTGAGTGGAAACCATAGCTAGGTCCTCTTCTGGGAGGACGATGACCACTAAGTTGAATTAGTCTCTAGTGCCAGGAGGAGGACTGCACCCCGCCCGCTCGCCTTCCCTGCACACCTTCCCTGCGCAAACTGCCGCGCCATGCCCTGTTTGCTGCGCTTCTGGTCGCTTGCGCTCCCTGGGGTCCACTCTTGTATGTGAGGGCGTTTGGCCGCCATCACTCTTGTCCTCGCCCACGCTGAGTCAGAGCTGCCGCTCGTCACGAGCTCACTCCTCCAGCTC
>NW_009205333.1:1976-10213 GCF_000690835.1 Fulmarus glacialis
CTTTCCCTGCCCTTTTGCCTTTGCGGTGTTTGCCATGGTTTTGCCGCTTTAGGAAGGGTCCCCCGGCACGATCCTCCGCTCCGGAACCCTTCGTCTCAGTGGCTTCCGAGGCATCTCAAACAGTTGTTTGACCATTGGGTAAGCAGGCAACTTAGGAATCAGCAGATGAAAATTCTAGTCTCACTCTCCATCTCAAGCTTTCAGTGTGCCTTTGGGCCAATGACCTAGCCTCCTCATTTTCCTGGCTGCTCGCTGCAGCATGGCTTTAATACTTCTACCCCCATAGGCCATGGGGCCATACAAGTAATTAACGTTTGTAAAATGCTTTGAAATAGACTGCACCAGGGGAGAGAGAAAGGCAGATACTAGTAACAGATAGAAAACACAACAGGTTTCCTGGAGAAAGCAAGCCTGTGCAATATCAGACCCATTTCAGTAAGGAACAGAAAGATAGGCTCAGCTTTAATGTGTTTCATCATATCCTCAGATACAGGCATGTTCTCACGCACCTGGTTTATGGGGGACTTGCTCACAGTGACAACTCTTACCTTGGCTCCTGTCTTAGCTTTCAGGCCTTCATATAAAATATGTCAGCAGAGTCTTTGAGTCAAATTCTCTTGCCTGATCCAGGAAGCATTTCTCAAGCCCAGCTCCCCCTTCTTTCAAAATCAAAAGCACTGAGCCCCTGGTTCCCTGCTTTGAACTGGTGACAGACCTTGGCCGCCCCACAGGCCTTTCTTCCAGGACAGTGGTAGGGACTTACCATCCAGAGTACAGAGGGCAAAGAGACCTGAGCCACTGTTCTCACTGGAGCAGCCTGTAAGTGCAGAAAAGAATTACAGGAGTTGATGCCGTTTTATGAGCATTGTCCCCTCCCTCTCCTGAAAAAAAAAAAAAAAAGATCCAAAACAAGCTGATCCATCCTGCCTCCTTTTTTGCCCAGCCTTGACACTTTGCTTAGCAGGTACTGGTTGCAGATTCTTACAACCAATCGTACTTCATTCTAGCTTTTATTTGTAGAGCACTGGCATCTCAAAACCCAAGACCTTTGGTTTGCACTGATATAGGCATGTCTGGCTCTGCTGGCTGCTCCTAGGAGTCTGTCTGTACCACATACGCACTTGCAGGCCCACTTGAAGGATTTTAGTGGACTGCATCACATCCCTTCCAGGCTCCAGAAATGCACAAGTATAGGCAGGACCATCACAAGGGACAAAGTGAAGAACAGCTGAAGCCAAACTAGAGTATTACAACTGTACCCTCACTGTTTCTTTCAAGGACAGGAACATGGCCTTCGGCTGTTCCGGGAAGGTGCAGGGGAAAAAAAAGAGAGGTCCTGCCAGAAGGGCAAAGCGTCAGTCACATTAGCACAAAAACACCTCCATGGCAACTCCTGAGAGTCTGTGGAGATCATGCTACCAACTCTATTGTTTTCACTGCAGCAGAACTGCACAGAAGCTGTGATCCTCTCCCAGCATGTGCCTTCATGCTCATTTACACATTCAAGCCTGGCTTTCCTGGGCTATGCTTATACAGCTGTGAACTTCCTGGAAGCAGTATCCTCTCCAAAGCCTGTATATCACATTTGTGTGCAGGACAGCACTGACAAATGTGACCAGTTAAATCTGAAGAGGAGACTCCCCTGACCACTGGGCTGCTTCAGCCCTTCAGCACACTCTCTACCTAGCTACCAGTCAGAAAAGACATGCAAGGTCAGGTTTTGAAAGTGACATCACACTTGGCAGGGGAGGACCAGAGCTGCATTCAACTACAGCTGCATTTAATCCTTTCAGTGACAATGCAGGAGAGACACTGGCTCCCTGAGGTCTGCAGGAACCCAGGAAAACTGGCCGTCAGGGACAAGCCAGCAGAGCTGAAAGCAAATAGGCAGTTTCCCCAGAATGACGTAATACTGCAAGCCTACCTCCACTGCCCATAGACATCTCCAAGACACAACACCCTGCACACTCCCAGGACACAGACTACCCTATTTCCGCAGATCAGCTTAAAGCAAACAGTTAGCTGGTTGAGTGCTCTATTGCCCCTAGCTGACATTCATCCAGACAGGCTCTGATCCAAAAGATCTGCTGTGTCCCCCTTATAAACTGGTCAGCATGGCACTCTTCAGCTGTTTCATTACTGATGGTCCAGCATCAGTGGGCTTTTCACAACCTTCTCTTCATCCCTTATTCAGTGTACCTTCTTTTTTCACAGACACTTCTCATTAGATGCAAGGCTTTGTATGGAGTGAAATTAATTGATTTCATGCTCTGTTGACCATGTTGCTCACAGCAGCATCCGAGATGCTGAGAACATGACAAGCTTAGGAACTGGGGAGGAAGGGTATTCTGGGGAAGGGGAAAAGGAGGGGTTTCAGTGGATTGCTCTTCTCCCCCAGCTATAATTACATTGGACAGCCCAAATTGTTCTCAGACAGCACTGCAGGGGGTAATTCTTGGACAGAGGAAATGCAGCTGGATTCCAGCCAGCTGCAGACAAGAGAAAGTGATCTGCATTGGGAATTTTCTGCCTTCTTGTATTATGCCCACATGCTCAAGGGGGAGTGAAAGCTACTTGTTCTCCACAGGTACCAGAACAGGGTGCACCAGGCACAGGTCAGAGCACAAAGCAGTTAAACAAGGGAAGCAGTGGCAGTGTGTAAGAAAAGTCTGGACACAACAGCAGTGTGTCAGGGCTGAGAGGAGCCAGCAGCTGTGGAGAGTTTAGATACATCAGCTGAACAGAATACATTAGAAGGAGACAGAGGACAGTGATATAAATGAAATATGGAAGAAGCTCGGGGGGGGTTGGGACTGCACAGGTGAAGGAAGAGCAGGACATAGCTGCCAGGTATCGGGACTCAAATGCTGAAAAGCACAAAAGCAAGAATAAAGATGAGGCTGAGGAAAGGAAGAGATGCATCTAGGGAATAAGAAGAGGACATAAGCTGCAGCCATGCAAAAGCAAAGATCAAGGACCTCTGTAGGAGCAAGGCATGGCAGCCATTCAGGATGACTAAATGCAGGCCAGCGGAGGCTGCAGAGAAACTGCTGTGCTAGGTGAAGAGTAAAAGCTACCTAGGGAAGGACAAAGGCTATAAGAAGTTCAAACGCAAATATCCAGCTGTCTGTCTTTGGGAGCTGGCTAACAGAAGCCAAGTTCCCTCTGTTCTTGCAGCTGTCTCCCACTGTTATTTTTCAAGAATGGGAAATCTGATTTTATTCTGGACTGATGTATTGAAAAAAGTATCAGGAGCAACTGTTGGGCTAGAGACCCCAAGCTCCTAATCTCTCACCTCGGCCAATGCTACCAATTAGATGAGTGGAAACATTCTTGTTGTGAATCCGTCCAGATGTTTGGTGTAGAATAACATCTCGAATAGGGGTCTCGCTAGGAAAAAGAGAGACAGACATCAGGGAAAGGTTAGGGAACCATGCTTGGGACTGTGCCAAAACAATCTCAAGAGCAGTGTACTCCAAAGCACTACATATCCAGAGATAGATAAGAGTTTGTGCATAGGTTAGCCCTTTAATGGTAAAGGCCAAGGAAAATGCATGCCAACCCAGGTGTGAAAGGAACTCACTAATGTTTAAAAAACAAAACCAGAATGATTTGATGCATCAGAAAACTGGAAAGAGCTCAAAGGAAAAAAAAAAAAAAAAAAAAAAATCAGTAAAACATGTATTCCAATCAAGGAAAAAAAAAAAAGACTATTTTTATCACTACTGTCTGTAAGCCTGGCTCCTTTTCACTCAGGAAGTGTCTGCCCGCGATTGAACAGGCTGGTCAGAGATCATGCCTGGGCATGGTTAGGGCTTCTGGCTAGGAAGCTACCATTCCACTAAGGTCTCTAAGACATCAAGGAGACTTGCCTAGCTCCCCTCCTGCTGCAGTCTTCTGGGTCTGCCTTAAACTCTCACAGAACACCACAGAAGCACCTGAATTCTCCACAAGGCTCCCTCCAGCACCAAGGACAATAACCTCACTGCTCATCCCAATTGTTCTGGTTGTGATTTACAGCACTGGCTGCCAGGGGTCTCATAAGGAAAACCTCCAATTACCTCACCTGGAAGAAACGAGTGAATGAACCCAAAGTGTCATCCTGGGCTTCAGACTAACTGCGCTTGGCCCAGCCTTTCAGTTGCTACCCTTCCCACCATTAGATAGGTCACCAGATCGCCTACTACTCTTTCTCTGGAAATCTAGGTCACTCATTTCCCTGCCTTAGCCCCCAGTACTGCCCCCTTCAGTGAGCTGGTTTTGCAGTCTCCTTGCTCGTTCCAAGGAGAAGAGAGCAGGATACCAGGAAAGCAGTAGTATTCATCTTTGTGAAAGAGGCACGAACAGTGTTCATGGAAGCTTGGATGAGGTGAGCTTAAGTCATGAACTTAAGCAGCACAGCAGGTCACTGAAGCAAGGACAAATGACAGCACACACCCCCCTCCCTCCCCCCCCCCAAAGAAAGGTGGTGTGGCGGTGCCCCCTTGTGACAGGCATCTACAGCAGAATCTCCTCATCTATCCCACACAGTAACGCTCTTCACCTGCTTGGGGTAGAGTTGTCTCTTCCCTCTGCCGTGGCCTGCTGCTCAGAGTCCCAGGTGCAGAGCAGAATGGCATAACCACAGCCTGGCTGAGACACCATCATCTCCGGTGAGCCATCAGGGCCTGGGTTCACAGAGAGGCTGTCCACCTATACTGGCAGAGGAAAAACATGGATAGAGTTGAACTGAGAACTTTAAACACCTCAGAAGGGTTCACTGTGCTCCTTGTACCTCAACTTGAATATGGCAGATCTTCTCATAGAGCTGAGCAGGAGCTGAAGAAATTCAGCTAGAAGCAAAATGTCCAAGTTACAGTAAAACGTTATGCTTCCCTATCAAAAGCCACTTAAGAACACACTAGTATTTTCCACTAACGCTCTCTAGATGGGTGAGAGCAACTGACCGTTTACCAGACCAACCCACCAGCTGCTCCACATGTACAGGACAACCACTGGGCAAATCTCCTTTCATGCCATCAACATGACAATTGCTTTGTTCATAGAACCAAGATTTTGTGCTTCTTTCCTTGGGAGAGCCACCTCTTGAAAACTGTATGACAAGTTCTGCTCTGAACATCCCGTTTCCCTTACCTGACCTTCTAGCAGCCATTTCTTCAACAGGAGCAGCTGCCCAGAGACATGGTCTGAATTCTCCGACAAGTCTTCCCAGCGGAAGGCACGTACCACCCTGTCAGTGTAACCCACCACCAACTCACACTTCCCATCTCCATCTGCAGGGAATACAAGGAGATAGATGGGCTCTCTCAGGCTTTCATAGCCCCAAGACCCCCAACATTCAGAAACCACTGTGCTGGATCCCAATCCTGTAATGAGAATTTGCACTTCAGGAAAATTCCTGAAGTTCTTCCTTCTCTCCTCCATGACTTGGTTGTGGTTTGTTAGAGCACCTGTTTCAGCAAGATAGCAATTTCCTTCTGTCAGTCCCACACACTTTCTCCCTCTCTTCCCCACCACCTCATACCCACAAACTCCCTCACCCTGCACTCCCACACCAGCTTCCCGACTCACCAATGTCACTGATCAGCATGACCTTGGTGTTGGCAGGAATGTGCTGCTTGAACACTGGCTTCTGCTCTTCCACCACTGCCAACTCATGGTGGCCTGAAGCATCTGGGTGTTTTGAAGTTGGAGAAGTCAGGTCAAAAAGATGAAACCAGCCTTCTGCACTCACCGCCACCACGAGATTCTAAGAGGAAAGAGAAAAACCTTTTGATTTTTCCTCTTCTAGCAACTGCAGAAGCTGTCCCATAGCAGGGCGAGGGAAGGTTCGAGGGTAGATCCATCAAGATCAATGACTGCTACAGAGGGAAGAGGAGAAGGTTTTTGGCCAGCGTACAAACTACTCGGGTACTGCAGGGTCCAAACTTCTTGTTCATCCTTGTCAGACTAGGATATCAAGCTGATGTGTGCTCACTTCAGCTCTGCTCCCCACTGGAGCAGACATAGCTACAGTATTTTAGGCAGGGTGCCTGAACTGGGACTTTTGGTTTAACCTCCAGAAACAGCAATCCAGCAGAAGTATTAGACCCAGCGGAACTTGCTTGGGAGTCTAGACTATTTTGTGGCTCAGTCTTGTTTAGATGACCTTAAATGCCCACAGCCAAGTGACAGAAGGGCCATGGCCCACAGGAGGGACCAGCAGAGATCAGGGCAAAAGCCACTGAGGAAAAGGAGCAACGCTCAAACCACCAAAGCCTTGTGGCACTCACAGAGGGAAACATGCAAATCAATAGTGCTTTTTGAAGATAGGATGGATTTCCTTGCTCACTAAAACCTGCATATGGCTCACAGACAGACACAGGTTATATGTAAACAGAAGAACAGTTTTAAAACAGTAGTGCTAAAACTCTATGAGCAAGGGCAGATCCTGAAAAGAAAGCACTTGCAACCTGTCCTCCTCCACACTCAGGATATGACATGATGTTAATCTCCTAAGCACCTTCCACATGCCCTACAGACACAGCTGGGAAGAGTCTGGCTGCTCTCACCTTTCCTTTATTGCATACATCTCCCACACCAACACACGTGAGCTGCAAGAGAAAAGAAGGCCGTACATGAGAGAAGGCAACCCAAAACAGCACTTTGGGATACACCTCTGCCCTACCCGTTCCTCTCTCACAAACCGTCTCTTGAACTCTAAACAGCCTTTTCAAGGACAAGGAGAGCAGGGCCAGAAACACATCTGCCACGCAACTGCCCAGAGCCCTGGGACAAAGTCCACAGTGCACAGGAGCAGGGTCAAGGTGGGACAGAAGCCCAGTTCCTGTGTTTGTTCAGTACTTTGCTCATCACTTTTCACCCATGGGGCTAGCTGTGGGCAAAAGCAGGGTCTTCCATAACTACATGAAAGGCATCAGAACCAGTTCTGGCTGCCATTCCCCTCTGGCAGTGGTCAAGGACAGCTGGCTGCACATATACCAGAAGGCCCAACCATTTAAAAGTTTTGTCAAGAACTGACCATTCCTTGACAAGATCGCACAGCCCAGGGTTTGCTGTCATCATTCTTGTAAACACAGAGTTTCCCATTGGTGTCTCCCACTACTAGTTCATTCAGCTGTACAAGAGAATTGGGTTAGTAAGAAGAAATTCACAATTACAGTAACAATATTCCCACACAGCAATAATTAAAGAATTCATATCTAAAAATCACTCCATGGGAAGAAGCAGCAAAGCAAAACAAGAGTTAAAGAGACAGCCTTGAATCAATAGAGAAGGTCTGTGAAAAACCAAAAGCCCTAATTTTACTCTCACAGATCAAAGAGCTGGAGAGTGGCTGCTTAGAGCCACATCCCCTTATCCACTCCTTCTCTAGCCATTGTTTCAGAGTTGCGTCACTGTGTTTTAACATCCTGCTCTGCTAATCATCATCTTCATCACCCCGTCTTCCATCCTTCAATCTAGATTGACTTGATCTTTATTGATCCACCTGAGGAAGATGATAGCAATGAGGAAAATGTAATCATCCAGAAAGAGGCTGCAAGAACACTTACAATAGATTCACACTGGGTGTTCAATCTCACTGATGAAGGGGGTAAAGGTCGTTCAGAATGGTGATTATTTCTTTAAAGATGACTGCTAAAAATCACCAACTACCCCAGCTGACGAGCCTACTCCTACTACCCCATCTTCTGCATCATGCTTCTGTGTATTTAAATTGTGTGCATTTCATAACTCCTGCATACGTTACCCCACATAACACAATTTCTTATGGGAAAATTTGTTTTATCATCCAGTGCCTTGCTAGCCATGACACTTTTCAGGATAGCAGGATGTAATAACATTTGACTGTTGAGGAAACGAAGGGACAGTTTACATATATCTGGTTAAGCCAACCTCTTCCTAGTTATAAACAAATCAGACCCATCAGAAACAACCATTTGTGGGGCTGACAGCAACATTCTTGATGCACATCCATTCATCATACAGGTCAAGAGACATTCAAACTTGGCTCTACCCTGTTTGTGATCCACTGTGCCCCAGCAAAGCACTTCCCCACACCTCTACACCCCCACCACCACGACAGGAGAGTGTCTCTCTTTGGGACCAAAAGTCAACCTCCCTCCTAGCTATACACCACCCAGGGCCCATGTCAAGAATGCCTAGCATGTCTAATGGTGGCGGAAGCACTGACCAGCTGCAGCCAAGAATCACCACAACATTCAGTTTACAAGGGT
>NW_009205334.1:0-219 GCF_000690835.1 Fulmarus glacialis
GGTCTGGGCGTGCGGCTGGCGAGTGCGGGTGGGCGTGTGTGTGCCTGCACGCCGTCGGCCAGAGGTCTCGGGGTAGATATGGAGCTGAGCACACGGGAGAGCCTACCGAGGAGGGCAGCACGCTGTGCCTGTTGTTGTTAGCATTGATTTTCTTATGGCAGCGCTAGTAGTAGCAGCAAAAAAAAAGTAAATGCTGTGGTTTAGGGCCTTTTTTTTTCC
>NW_009205334.1:757-998 GCF_000690835.1 Fulmarus glacialis
TTCAGATGAATTCTGCTGCTCGTTCCCTGCAGACAAGCCCTGGGTCCCTGACAGATCTCCTCAGGGAGCCGGAGGGAAATGACTCTAATCCTCCTGAAATTTTAATGATGGAGAAACACAAAAACGAGGAGGGGGAACCTGCGAGCAAGGAAGCTTTCCTTCCCTTTGCAGGGCAGCCTGCAAAACAGTTACTTTTGATTTTAATTTCCGCGTGCAGTTCCTCCTTCCAGTGGGGAGGGCA
>NW_009205335.1:0-275 GCF_000690835.1 Fulmarus glacialis
CAGCCCCCAGGTCCCCACAAGTCCCCCACGTGTCCTCACAGCCTTCACGGGTCCCCGCAAGTCCCCATGGGCCCCCATGTGTCCCCGCAAGTCCCCATGGCCTCCATAGGTCCCCACGTGTCCCCATGGTAAGTCCCTGAGGGCCCCCGTGTCCCCCGTGCCTCCCCACAGTCCCCATGTGTCCCCACAGCTCCCTTACGTCCTCATCCTGAGGGTCCCTGCAACCTCCACAGGAACCCATGGGATCACACAGCCCCCTCATGCCCCCATAGCCC
>NW_009205335.1:583-5036 GCF_000690835.1 Fulmarus glacialis
CCCCATGTGTGCCTACAGCCCCCCCACGGTTCCATATAGTCCCCATATGTCCCCATGGCCTCCCACATGTGGCTACAGCCCCCATGTGTCCCTATGGCCTCCACAGGTCCCCACATGTTCCTATAGCCCATACAGGTCCCTGTGACCCCTGTGGATCCCTATAGACCCCACAGGTCCCCACATGTCCCTACAGTCCCCATGGGTCCCCCTAGCCCCCACATGTCCCCATGGGCTCCCACATGTCCCTACAGCCCCCATGGGTACCCATGGCTTCCCAGGTGCCCACATGTGGCTACTGGCTACAGCCCCCACGTGTCCTTACAGCCCTGACATGTCTCCATGGCCTCCATGGGTCCCCTCAACGCCCACAAGCCCCCACAGCCACGGTCCTTCATGTCCCCACAGCCCCCATGCATCCCCCCCAAGCTCCACCCATCCCCACGGTCCCTGTGGATCCCCACATGTCCCCACATGCCAACCCCGACCTGTCCCCAGGCCATAGCTCCAGCAGCAATGATGTTTTGGGCCAGGGACATGGCAGCCCCTGATACCTCTGCCCGGCTGCTCTGGGTGCTCCTGCACGTGCAAGTAAAGCTCACTTGGAGAAAGTAGTGTTTTATGGGTTTTTGTTTATTTTGAAGGAAAGAAAAAATCACATTTAAATTGCAACTCAATCGGGTATTTAATGTGGTTCTTATGTATAGAATTAATAAATGTTCTGATGTGGGGATTTATTTGTTGCAACATTATGCATGGTAAGTAATTGCATATTCAAGATTTTGTGAAATGGGTGACGGGGAGAATGGAGGAGAGACATTTATAAAAAACATTATTTACAAAAATGATATCCACATAGTCGTATTCTAATCTATAAGGCAAGTAACATTTAAAATATGTTGTTTCATGATTATCTTCAACAAGTCAATACAACACATTCATATTACCAGTGGTCAAATACAAAGCTTTGCTGCAATAGTCCGTGTGCAACAAACCTGTACGTCTTTTACAGTTTTTTTCTCTGAGAACAGTAGGTAAGCAGCAAAGTTTTCATTACAGACTAAGCAGTACCTAGGCCATCGTAGACTAAAGGTATAATATATCTCATTGCACATTTAGGCAAAAAAGGCCAGCCATTAATTAACTTATTTAACTTAAATCTTAAAAATAGACCTGTGTATCTTAATCCACAAATATTTATAAACATTTTATACATGAGGGAGTTCATAAAATGATACAGGGCGATACCCTGGGAAATCCAATTCACTTCTGGGGCTTCCTCTGGGTTCAGAGGTGTCACGGTGAGGTTCTCCTCCGCCCTGTGCCCTCCACCCACCAGCCCGTGGCTGCAGGACCAGAGCTTCAAACCACAACCTGACTCGATTCCTCTCTCCGACCACAACTAACATTTCCATACGGTTTATGCCGTCAAAGCAACCGGGTGATTTCATCAACCTTAGAGTGTTTTGGAGTGGAAAACCCCTCCTGCGTGGATTAGGAACCCAACAGCAGGACAGCAGAGAGAGATTTCGAACTAAGATATTCTGAACATCTGGCTAAAACGTGGCGTGTTTTGTCACATACTGCTTGGCCTGTAGTGAAGTCCTGCTTGTGTGCAAACCTTCGAAGAGCATCGCCACACTAACGCGATTTTAAGAACAATTGTCAGCAGCGTTATCTGCGGTCCCTCCTACAGTGATAGGGGAGGTCACGCAGGAGGTGGGGGCTATTTCTGCAGATCTTTTTCTAGCCTTGCAGTGAAATAAGAATTAAAATACTGAGGATCATAAAAACTCCCCGGCTCTGCAAGAATTACTTTCCCTGGGAAACTGTGAGAAAAAGAAGAAAAGAAGAATTCTGGCTATGAAATGAAATCTTTGGGACAGTAATTTCTTACCGGGAAAGTACAATGTGATGATGTTACATATTTTAGTCATGGTAAGCTTCAAAATTGGGTTTTTTAACCAAGACATTGTCACATGAAAACAACAAAAGGGTAGGGGAAAATCCCTCCATATTCAGTGTATTGAAGTGGCTTTCGCAAGTAGATGTTGGGTGTTTGGGTAACAGACCCGTGGGCCATATTTCCAAAAAAAAAAAAGATAAAATGGAGCAGGATTCCTCTGCAGCGCAGAACTGCACCACGTGCCTGGTGGGCACAGGAACCGCACCGCTGCCGAAGGAGACAGGGGACCGAGGGAGGGCTGAACATTTTTAGTAAAAGATGTTTGACTCTCTCTTAGGTCATTTAAAAATATGTCACCTTTTCACTGCAGTCCAGCCATTTAAAAATGCTTCTGCTGGGAGAAGGCGAAGCGGTGATTCTTCCCGTGATGCTCGTGCTGCAGGAATCTCGGAGAGCAGCACGGTGGCTCTGGGGTGTGGCTGCGGTTTGACAGAGTGCCGTGGCCGGATGGTTTGGGTCGTACAGAATTGGGTAAACGAACACAAGTACGACTTGTGGTGGGGTGGGCAGCACGGCGAGGTCTCAGCAGGGACCTCGGTGGGAAAATAATCAGCCGTGCAAGAGCTGACCAATTTTTACGACTGGGCACTAAACAACTACCCTGCGTCTCTGTGATCACGTTAAAAGGAGAAGGCAGACGGGTCTCACCTGCAGGTGTGTGTGGCTTCAAGATGATAAGTTTAAGCAGCATATTTCTGTGGTGTTCCCCATGCAGCCCAAACCCTGCCGTGAGAGATACCCTGACAGCATCCCGCAGCGAGGGTGTGATGTGCCCGCAGCCTGCCTGGGAGACTGCCTCCCCATCCCCTCCCTGCCTGGCCAAAACGGGGTGTCTTGTACTTAAATTTTTTTTTCCCCCACCTATGTTTTAAAAAAACCTCTAACAGACAAATCCTGAAAGGGCATACTGAAGACAAAATTGATTTGACTGAAATACCGAATCACAGCACTAACATCTTTACGTCCAGCCTGCGTGGGGAGGAGCGCGCAGTTGTGTAACTTCCTCGGTACAAGATTGCGCTTCGTGTGACAAAGCTTTTGCGAGTGAAGCCACACGCGTACGCACTGAGCACTCACACCAGCTGGGCAGGAACAGGAGTTTAATGGACAGCGGCCTTACAGCAAAAATAAGAAGCAGCTTTGTAACAGGGGAGTGATATTTAAGAACAAATGCAAACACCAAATGAAAACTTATTATTTGGTAGTATTTCATACTATTGAGCGATTTCATAGTTGTTAAGAAATATTGTTAAAGTAGAAAATTGGTCTGAAACGTCTCCTGTGAGGAGCACTGTAAGCTGGCTGAGAATCATGAATATTTGCAACAAACAGAAGAAGAAAATTTGCAAAAAAAAAAAGACTTTCTGCTCCCAATATTTAAAGACCAAAGTCTGCAGGTGTCCATGGGGAAAATCACTCCCGATCCGTCAGCGGGCACTGTGACCCTGCGGGCGTGGGCTGCTGGTGGCTACCGGGGACCCCAGATCCCTTGGAGGAGAGGACACAGTCTAAAGGGAAAGGTCCACAGAAGTAACCAAGCTAAAACCTTTCCGTGCATGCATCACACCTATTTGTTATTTGAATGCCTCCTTTATTTATCCTTTTTTTTTATCAGAAAGTTAGATCTGAGTGCTGCTGAGTTAAGGGGTGCCAAAGCTGGAGGGCTGAGCCCTCTTTTCAGCCTCAGCCTGGCTTGGCTAAAGACCTGCTGGGCCACACGCTCGGAAACAGAACGCCGATGCTTCGCTCTAGAAACGCAGGTGACTTGCAGGCAACCGAATCGCTGCCTTTCCAACTCCCTACTGACATAGCTGCTCTCTGCTAGCAGGCAGGGAGTACCAAACAGATGCATTCCCTGGAGATACGCAGTTTTTCCGGCCTAAAAGCGGAGGTGAAGCCTGCAGAGCCTGAGTGCCCTGAATGCAACAGGGCAGCGCATCCCCCGTGCCCTCTCTGGAGCCGGGGGCTCTCACCGCTACTACAGAGGCCAGAACTGGGGATAAACATCCCTATGAATGCTCCTATTTGGTGCTCTAAATTTAAGTCTGATACGTCCCAAACTGCTCTTTTTTCTGCTGACACCTTCTCAAAGCCAGTGGAAAGAAGACCAGGCTCCTGCACTTCAGACTTAGAAACCCAACTTGTCTCTTCCCCCTCCCCACGTGGGGTAACGCTGGGGTGCCACGTTTGTACGGCACATGGGAAGACAAATACCTGACAAAATAAGCATCCCCGGGGCATGCCACTCTGCCTCTGCTCAGACACCAGCAGGGCAGAAAAACTAAACCGTCGATGTGAACCGGCATCTCCTTGCAAAGGAGTCCAGAAGGGTGGTGGTGCTGGGAGGGAAAGCGGAGACACGCAGTTCAACGCTCCTGAGCAAACGCCTAGGGAACTAAAACACTATGCAAAAAAATTGGCAAAAGCAGTATGCAAAAAACCTGTCCCAAACCGCTGGTTTTGGTCCCAGTATCGCTGGCTGGGAAGAGC
>NW_009205335.1:5067-8309 GCF_000690835.1 Fulmarus glacialis
GCGCGGTTTTGTGTCACCTGCCGGTGGCTGGAGGGGGGGCCATGTCCCTGCGGGGCTGCCAACGTGCCAGCACATCGAATTCAGGTCTGCCAGGCAATTTGCCCCAGGAAGGGTGCAGGACTTTCTCATCGCTCTACCCAGGCCACGAGGGCTGCATCCCCGCACCGACACGCACCCGGAAAATGTGACCTCCATTTCGTGGGACAGCACAAATGGGACGAGCTTGGGAGCTTTGGGTTATGGGTTTTTTTGTTTAAAAAGCATTTAAAAACCCAATGCTAATGTAAACACCTTGTCTTTCAAAAGAAATATAAAGTAAAATATCTATGTTCTGGTAATATTTACATTATAAAATCCTTATTTTCAGGACTATGACATAGATCTCTTTTGGAAGCATGAGTTTATAACAATTGTACACAGCATGAACCAATTATGCAAAAACTGATTCTTAGATTTTGCCCTATATTCCTATGTCAGAAAGGGGTAGGTTACACAGTTTATACATATTTCCATTTCAGGGGGAAAATTATTAACAGAGTTGAACACTCCATCCAGGAGTACTGGCAAGTTTACTTTCAAAAACGGCAAAGATGTATGAAGTTGCATAACTGAATTGTGCTTTATCTTCTGTGTTGATACCTTTTGTGAGCATGCACACAAATCAACCACCCTGTCATACATATTTCAGTCTGGGAGTCATCTCAGAACTGAAATACCTCCAGATTTTCTTATTTTCTTTCAAGATGGGGGCATGGGTTTCTGGTTTTTTACGTCACTCGAAACTGCTCTGTGAGCAAGCACTTCCCAACATGCACAATCTAAGTTTTCCAATGCGAATGCACAAACCTAATCCTGGCAACATTTGTGACTGTAAAATTAGCATTATTTGTCATCTCACACATTTCTAAAGGCCCCAGCACCACGTTCAGCTGATGCTCCTATGCTTCCCTGTGCATCTGAACAGCAGCTGCATTTAATTTTGAAAAGATTCCTTCTTTTTTCCCCATATCGCCAAATTCCCGCGTTAAAACAAGCTCTCCATCTTGGCAGATGCCGCTCCATTTATGCCATGCATGCTGTCAGCATGTTGCCAGCAGTAGGCTGAGACTAACGTCAACCAGAAATCAAACGCTGCACGCTGCACAGGCAATGCAGAGAGAGGAGCAGCGTGCAGTGCAGGAGCCCGGCTCCTGGAAAAACACAGAGGGACAATTTTTCCCCCGCAGCCTCCAGTTTAGCACTTTTATGCATTTTCCCATCTCCACGAGATAGCTGCTCCCGATGCCAGCGAGGCAGGCTCCTGCCCCGCAGGATTTCGGACCCCCCCCTCCACGCTGCTCCTGCTCCCCCAGCCCCGGCCCCCGGCCCAGCCCGCGCTGGGTGTTCCACCGAGGGCCAGCCTTGGGCTGCCTTCGTTCACCAGGGTTTGTATATATATGCTTTCCTGCCTAAGTGGTAAAATGGAAAGGCACGGTGGGCCGCATGTCTTTAAAAGCATTTTCTAAACCCGTGGGGCCTTCAAAAATGGAGGGGAAAAAAAGGAAAAAGCCAGCAAAGGAACGTAGAAATGCAACCAAAAATCCGGAGACTGCTTGGAAAATGCATCCTTAAAAACAGCAATAACTATTCTGGACAGTGCCGTGAGCTCAGAGTTACTACCCAGTCTCTTCGCCTGCTTATTTCTCTATCTGCACCTCTGCAAAATGTCGGGGCGTGGGGCAGAGAGAAGTGCTCGTCGCCTGTGCGCGTGCTGCCGGGCCCCCTGATGGTTAATCTGCGGCTGGAAGAGAATGAGGGCATGTTCACGGAGGCTGCTTGCAATGGAAATTTGAAGTAAATACTCTTTATAGAAGTGATTTTTTTTTTCTGCTTTTTGCTGGGAGACTGTATTAGGAACCTCCACATTTACAGCAATATTTTTCTGGAGTTAAACCAGCTAAACCTGAAGATAGAGCTTTTTATTCATCACCGTGAGACATACTAAGGACTGAAGAAAAAGTAAATCAGCATGTGGGTTCTACTTCATTCTCTTTTTATGAGGCACCCCCTTCATTACAGCTATCAGTATTGTATTTAAATCATATATATTGACAAAATGTAATCTACCTCTGTAAGCATTGTGCCATTCAACAGTACTACTATTAAATTTATATACCACAGTTTAAATTACATCCATTTCATGAATGGTAAAATGCTAAAACTCAAGTGTCTAACTGCCAAAATACAGCCTTACTGGAATGAGTACAATTTACAAATACAATAATTACATTTTAAAACCATTAACAATGTTACATCTAGAAGTAAATACTGTAGGACTGGTCAAGACGGTGTTTTCCAAGGAAAAAATGCTGAAAGTTGTCAACACTTCCAACAGAAATGTCCCGAGAGCAGGATTTAGTTCATTTTCCTTAAACTGTAATTAAAACCTGTTCCACGCACAGCAGTCCTTGGGTATTTTCCATATTATTTTCCATAGACTTGCATAAGCTTCCATCAGTTATCAGCCAAGTATTTACCTAGAAATGGGATCAGAAATCAGCTGTGGGGAGGGAGCAGCCCCGGTTCCCGGGGGATGGCCACCCGCCTCCACCGGCACCCTGCACCCACAGCTGCGCTGCTGCGACGCATGAGCGGCACTCGGAAAAATGCTTGTCTTTCCCTGAAGCAATGGGGCAAAAGGAAAAATACGTGTATTTCTCTGCAGCAGTGGGGCAAAAGCTCTTCCTGGAGATCTCCAGACCTTGCCTTTCATGTGGGACCCACTAGCAGAAAAGAGCCCATGAAGTTCAAGGCTCTCGTAAACGGTAGCAGGATTTATGTCATGCACAGGAGCTTTTGCCCCTCTGCTGCCAGCCAGCCCCGTCAGACCATGCTGCGGCAGGACCTTTGGGCTTGAACGGTCAACAAATACAAAGGGCAGTCCTAGGCGTGCCCGCACAGCCGGAGGGGACCATCATGGGTTCATGAAAGCCAGGTCCTGCTTGACTAACCTGATCTCCTTCTATGATGAGGTGACCCGCTTAATGGACGGGGGAAAGGCTATGGATGTTGTCTACCTAGGCTTTAGTAAAGCCTTTGACACTGTTTCCCACAGCATTCTCCTGGAGAAACTGGCCGCTCATGGCTTGCAGGGGTATACTGTTTGCTGGGTAAAAAACTGGCTGGATGGCCGGGTCCAAAGAGTGGTGGTGAATGGATTAACACCAGTTGGTGGCCGGTCAGAAGTGGTGTTCCCCAGGGCT
>NW_009205336.1:0-1474 GCF_000690835.1 Fulmarus glacialis
GGGACTGGGGGCCATCCTGGCACTCTGATTTCCACCCGCAGCTCTCCAAGAGAAGTTCCCCTATCAGCACGAGTGAAGTCCATTCTGCTTTATCGCATTAAATACCATATGGCTGTGCTGTCTTTGTATAGTCAGGACCACAAATGTGCCACCAGCAGGTATCAGTTTCACTGAACACGCTGTGATGAGAAAGATAAACACGAGAACTTGTAATCGGCTCCTTGAGGACAGCATCACGGTGTCACCGCAGACATCCCAGCCCCCCCGCCCGGGCGGCAGCCAGCTGCTGGTCCAGTCAGCCAGAGCAGCAGGTAGTGCTCACCCGTGAGACAGGTCAGGCGGAAAATACGTGCTTGCTTGCCAGCGCTCGGTCCAGGGAATATTAATTTAAATTTACGGAAACATCTAGTCCCCAGTGAGCATTTAGAGACGTCAAAACTGTCGTCCTTGTTTCAAAGAACAACTCCTTCATCTGTTACCTCTTCAACTTGTTAAATATTATTGAGGGGTTCTTTTAAATCTTCATCTTTAATCTTAACAAGTGCTGTTGTTTATCAAAAGATTTTTAAATATGTAAGACATTTAATTAGACATTCCATTATTTGTTATGTGTCTGCATATATATGACTGAGTTTTCTTCAGATACACCTGGCAGAAGCATAAAACCGAAGACAGAAAAGAATATCTGAGATGCTCAGAACCAGCTAGGACAGTATGTGACAAATATTTATCTCAGCTATTAAAAAAAAAAAAACCAAACAGTTTAGAAGATTGCGTGGTGCCTGTTCCACCTCTACTTGGCAAGGGTTCCTCACTGCAAAGTCAGTTTCTTCCCATCCTTCCCATAGAGAACACACAAAAAAGTCAAAATCCTCATTTATGTTAATACAAACTATTTCCCCTGGTGGGCTATTCTTTTTCTAGACTAAACAAGCCCAGTTTGTTCAACCTTCACCGATTTCCCTGCCTTGTTGCTCTTTCCTCTGGATTCTTTCCAGTGGTTCACACTTCGTCACCCACAGTGGTAAAAGCGAACTTCCCTCTCAGCAGAAGCCTCTCTTCGAGCAGGAGGGAACTGCTGTCCCGCGGGTGGCTCCCGCCATGGCGGCCCTCCTCACGGCACCGGGGCTCGGGTTTAGTTTGTGAGCAGGCGTGAATGGAGAGTTGGCTATATAATACATGCAATATATAACATAGTATATAGAAACACAGTAATTAATTGGAAAATAACTAATATTAATATTAGAATTAGCTAGCTGGCATAGCTGGAAAAAACCCCCAACACTCTCCAGACACACAGGACCTCAGCGACTCTCTGGGCAGCGGTACCTTTCCTTAAATTAACACCATGTATGCTTATCTGCGCCATTTTTTAATTGGAATAATCCATACTTTCTGGCAGTGCTCCTCCGACCTTTACCTGCGGGGGTTTCTCAGCCCCGGGAGCCGCCGGCCTGAGCCCTGACCTCGGCCC
>NW_009205337.1:0-2635 GCF_000690835.1 Fulmarus glacialis
CTGCCGGACCGAGGTGCGGAGCAGGGCGCTGGCAGCCCCCGCCTGCGTCCCCGCCGCTCGCCCCCAGCTGCCCCGAGCAGCCAGTCCCTGCGAGGCTGGCGCACCCTCTCCCGCTGCAATCTCTCCCCCTTATTTAAGGGTGATTTCTGCCAGGTCGTCCCGTCCTCTGGCTGCAGCACAGCGTGCGTGTGATACTGCGCTATGCTGCCAGGAAACCCGAGTTCCCTGATGCCGTCGTTTGGGTCAGCTCTGCTGGGCAACTGCACGCCCATTTGGCATCTGTGTGGTAAAATGTCCCACTGATAGCTTGTGCTTACTGCTATGGCGTTCTGCTTTAATGCCTTTGCACAATATATATATATTAGTCCTGCTTTAAGCAGTTTAATGAATCCAGGCCTTTAGGGAGAATTAACAGTGTATTAACACTGCATCTGAAAAATTAAAGGAATAGTCAAGCAAATTTCTTTTTATTGACTTTTAGTGAGCCATTTAATCCAAACATCTCGTTAACTGCAATATAACTATACTATATAATGGGTTTTGCAATAAGAACAATTAGCTTTGCAATTAGCATAAGAGTGAGCGCTCTGCAACTGCCTGCAATTGGCAGTGGGCCCATTAAAAACATGTCCTGTGGAGAAAAAAATAATAGCGTTTCAGATGGGTAGATTGAAACCGTTTGACTTTAAGCACCAATAATATTTCTTCTATTGATCTGGTGTCCCGGATGATGTAGGGGTGGGGAGGGAAGGTTAGCTGCTCATAGTGAACTTATTTCTCCTCTGTCATCGGCACGGCATCGATCAGCTTGATTTGCGGGGTGAACCATGGAGTCCTGCAGTAATTAGCCTGTCCCGTTAATGTTCGGCCTGTCTGACCTCCCACAGCGGTTACAAGACGGAGTTGCAGGGTGCCTGGGCTGGCAAGCGGCGGCAGCTCCGGCGCGGGGATGGAGCACCCGCTGCTGGCACCCTGCTCACCCCGGGGGGTGCTCCTGGGGGGCTCCAGCCAGCGCAGCCTCCAGCGGGTGCATGGCCGGGCGGGCTGCACCTCTGAGGGCACAGGTAGACATTTCTGCCATGGGGTTTTCTGTGTCAAAAGGGAGAGTGTCCCTGTGGCTGCCCTCGAGCCCGTTTCTGGGAGAATATTCACCTGGGATTGTGCTGAAGTGCAGGATGAAATGGCGATCCATCACCCAAGTAAGGATCACCTGCCTCTGCCTGGAGCTTCTCCTGCTTAGAAAACTGAAGACAACAAGGTTTGACATCTCAGGCTATTGAATAAATAATAACCATCAAAAATGTCAGCATTTAGGTTTTATTTAAATCTCCTAGCCAACAACACTAACTTAAAACTTTATGATGCACCATTACAGTCTCTGAGAGCATTCTGCCTGCCAAACAATATGTTCCGTGAAAACTGATATAATCTGCTTGTTATCTGCAGCACCGCCTCATAGTGGTGCTTTATTGATTTTCTGCACAATCACAGTAAAAAGTCTTTTTTTTCCCCTCTGGTATCTTTTTATGATTCTGGAGGATTTGTTTCCGCTCATCTGTCATTTTTCACCCACTCATATCTCGGCTGTTTTATAATGGTAAAAAAAAACCACAACCCACTATTGATTTGCTCAACCACATTAACAAACATAAAGCTGACAAGGAGTAGAGATGGTGATAACCACCATGAGCTACATGGACAGACAGACAGACTGACAGCCTCCGGGTCCCCGGAGCAGGAGGTGGGCACTGCCGGGCAATCCCGGGGGCTGCGGGGCGGGCGGCACGGGCTCGGCCCCTCACTGCCGGGGGAAGGAAGCCCAAACATTTTCTCCATTACCAGGAACCACAAAAAGCATGTGGTTTCCCAACAATTCTTTGAAAGATACTGTCCAATCAAACATTTCCTACACTTTCATCCCAAAGCACTTTTTTCCTTCTGCTATGCATCCCCGTAGCCCATCCTAAAACAATTTACTAAAACATCAGGTAGGTGTTGAGAACCTGTGTGTTAATGGCTGCGTCCTCGGACCGCAGCGAGGACGTGCTCCACCGACGGGGACTGGCACACCGAGACACGAGCTGCTGCTGGTGTCCAGACCGAGCGCCTGAGCGGCTCTGCAGGACGCTGAAGGACTGTCCTGGTCCTGCCTGGAGGACGGGGCAGTGATGACCCCGGGGACTGGGGGAGGAAAGGGGCTGGGTGAGGAGTGGGGCTGGGGGCTGCAATGCGCCTCCTGAACGGCATTAATAGTTTCACGAGTCAAAATGGAAGAGCAGAAACCAGTTTTGACATTTTTATTGCCTGTGTAATTAAAAACGAAGCGTTCTAGTTGGCAGTATAAATAATTCCTCCCTGGCAATCGATTTACGTTGGAGTAACACCGTGGTGACTAAGGGCCAGAGGCGGGGTGGAGAGCAAGGGGGCACAGATGCCCTCCCCACACCTTGCTCCACCCCGAATTAGCCGCACAGACAGAGCAATGCCGGAGACCCGTCTGGCTCTGCAGAGCCCTCCCTAACACCTCGGGAACAGCAACAGCCCCAGAAGCTACATGGCTGAGTCAGAGGAGAAATCAAAGCAAAGCAGCGATGCTGGCGTCCTTCGAGGAGCCCAGAATGCCCCCGCTCCTCTC
>NW_009205337.1:2743-3005 GCF_000690835.1 Fulmarus glacialis
CGGACACGGAGATGAGGCTTGGGATGAGACAGAAATTGCCAATAAATCAAGAAAGAGGAAAAATGAACAGCCTGAGTTTGGGGTTGGTTTCCCCTGTGCTTGGAAATTCACTTAAATACTTAATTCTGCGTGCTTGTTGGAGAGAGCGGCCGGTGGCTCTCCCCGCGAAGCGCAGGCGTGCGGGCGGCCAGGGCAGCAGAGGGGCTGCGCCGCTGCCGGGCGCCTCCTTGGCACAAAGCCGGTGCCTCCGAACAGAGGCTCC
>NW_009205337.1:3101-7975 GCF_000690835.1 Fulmarus glacialis
GTAGCCCAGATGCAATATTCCCAAGCTCAGACTTTGGAGAGGGTTGTTAACTGAGAGGGGCTGTCTGCCTCGTGCACCCATTAGCTTTGTTTGCTGCCGCTGAACCTTCAAATAATTATCTAAAAATTGTTTCATTTCTATGCTTCAAGGGCAATTTTTGTTGTCTTTTTCCTCAATAACTGATGTTTTTACTTTAATTAAGCAGCTTGCATGAGATTGTGGTGAAACAACATAGACGGTGCAAACTGCCCTGCCAGACAGCAGCCAGCTCCTCTCCCGCGTCCCCTCTCCCTGGGAGGTGCGGGACACATCCCTCCCACGGCAGCCGTTGTGTGCTGGGGGCCGGAGCGGCGAGGAGGAGCGCGGTGGGGAGGCACTGGCACGTGAAGGAGGAATCAGCTCTCTGTTGCTGGTGGCTGGGTCTCTACTTCCCCTGAACTGCCACGCGTCCCAGGACAGGGCACGGCTCTCGGAGCCGCCACTCTCGGGGACCAGGCAGGGTTGCAGTTCTCCCAGGGAGGAAAGGGGGGTGCGAGGGGAGCTGGTGAATGATGCAGAGGTGTCACAGCGGTGGCTCTGATACAGCCATCGGGTGTTTTAACCCATCCCTCCCATGCGGGTGAGTGTCCTCCCCGCTCCTCCCCGCTCGCGCACGCGCTCTGCCCACGGCCCCCGCGCCGCCACCCTCCTTCCTCGTGACACGCTCAATCTCCAGCAATAATCTAAAGTCAATTTGCTATAACAATTGAGAATACTCCCTTTTGATGAATGCCTGTTTGCCTTTAATTTGTTACAAGATGATGAGACTTAAAGGAAATGTTCAGCCGTTGGGAAAGTGCGCTCTTAAGACCCTTAAGTTTGTGAACTTTGGTATCATTTACTAAGTCATTTTCCAGGGACTCTCTTCTAACTCCCAGCACTGCCAGTGCTGGATTTTCTGTCTCGCTCACATTCTCTAATGCAGCAGGCTGAATATTTTACATTTAGGAAGCCTACCTGTGCCTTGGTGAGATTTCGATTCTTTGAAATGTCACTTGCCATATGTTGCCATTATTATTATGAACTGCATTCAAATGAAGAGCTTTTTCTCCCAGATCTGTAGTGCCAGATCTTTGCACTTCACAGGGTGCCAAAAGAGCCCATCGTTTAAATGCCAGTAATAATCCCATCCCTGCCCAGCAAGGCATCTCCTTCATTTTAAGCGTCTGAGTTGGTCCCCTTTGAGATCAGGTCGTGGATTCGGCCAGGGCCAGTAGCGCATCTCCAGCAGCGCCCGCCATGTCAGGGTCCCAGGGTGGCAGCGGGAGTCCCGGGCTGGGTAATGGCAGCGGCGGCGTTAATCTCAGCTTAAGGCCCTCCTTGTGCTCAGGCAAACCCGTCCAGTTCCCAGCGTTCTCCTTTGTAGCGGAGAGGCTCCCTCAGGAGGATTCAGTCTTCCTAACCCAGAAAGAGGGTATTTTTCTCTGCGATAGCATGTGTTTGTTGGTCTGATCTACTGTCTTCCCTGCCCTGTCCCCTGGGATCTGCACGCGCCCGGCCCAGCTAACGGCATCGGCTGAGGAGACCTGGCGGCGCCAGGCTGAAAAGGGGCTGGCCTGGGACCTGCCGGGGTTTGAGTCCCTTTCATCCACCTCTGCCTACCAGAAACTTTGAAACGTCAGAGGAGAACAGTGTCACGGGGGAAGGAGGCTGAACTAAAGTACAGAGAAGCGAGTAGAAGAAAACCCTCCAGAAGAAGGGAGGGGAGAGCTGCCGGCACCCTGCCTGCACGGAGCCGAGCAGGGGTGTCCCTGCCCCAGCTGAAGTCTCTACGTCTTTGAGAAGAGCAGAAATTCAGACAGGCTGTTCCTTCACAGGAGAGGACGTAAAGATCACAGCCTTCCAGCAAGACCCTCGGCTTGGTCATCATCTGGCACAAGGGTGTGCCGGTGCGGGGGCACCGAGGCAGTACCAACGCGCAGCTAGGTAAGCGTGCAGCAGCAGCATGGGAGCATCAGCAATGCGCAACACTGTCTGCTTCTGCAGGGGAAGCTGGAGCACAATGCCAGGTCCCGAAACTGGGATGTTTTTTCTGCCCTTCCCCAACAACTTTGCTTCTACTTTCCTTTAAAGAAGGCAAGGATAAGAGGGGGAAAAAATCTCTTTGCATTTCTGAGAGTTATGAAATAATCATGCGGTGTTTCCCTTCATCACTACTCATCACAAGAGCAAGCTCTCACAAAGAATTAGTTTGCGCTAAACCTTTTGTAAATCTCTGAAGCCACAGATGAGAGATCGCAGAACTGGAGATTATGACTTTTAAGTTCAATTCATTACCTCAAATTAGCATCAAACTACACAGCCTTGTAAGAGAGCCCTCACGTACAGAACAGCCCCTGACCTGAGCAGTTAGCTGTTCAAACCGAGCGGCTCAGATTGGATTAGTCAGAGCAGGTTTGGAGGAGAGCAGGGCTAGAGAGGAACAGTTCATATTGGATTGCATTCAAAATAGTGTCTTCTCTCCTGCTAGAACATATCATTGCGTTATTAGGCAAAATAGATTTTAGCATTGATTTGTCATCCCCTTTGGAAAGACATTTTGCTGCGGTGTTCCATTTAAACTGAGCTTAGCAGCCCGAGCATGGGAGCTGTGTCACTCCAGCACGGCCGTGCACTGTGAGCCGGGTGGCGAGGGAGGAAGGAAACCTGCTGTTAAAGCTTCAGTGGTACGTGTTCTTGTCTCCCTGACAGGAGCAGAAAAGGGGTGGGCAGGTTATTATTATTTGCACCTATCAAGAAAAAAAGTCTGTTGCAACCTGAAGACATCAGAGGAAGGAGCTGCTGGCAGGGATGGTGGCTCCCACTCCCCTGCTCCTGGGGGAAAATGTATGAATACATTATTACAACTCCAAGAGCGGTGGAAACTTCAGAAATAATTTCTGAAACTGTTGACTGTGAAATTTCAATAATATCACTGCGGGGTGCTGGAAGGAATCAGGGCAGTGGGAAACCCAAAGCTGGGCCACGACGTTTCCTGCAGGAGGGCTGCAAGGGGCCGTGCTTATGAGAGCTGGGGTAAGAGGGGGTCTAAGCCCTGGCATTAGTGAAGAAGCACGTGTCCCTGAATCGGACCAGATGAGGCAGAGACACGGAGGTTCCCGGGGACCCAGGTTCTTTCCAAGTTGCTTGTTCACTTGGCTTCACAGTATTGAATCCTGGAGAAATTCTTGTGATGCTCCCCAGCAGAAGAACATCCCCAGCGCAGCACCTTCACCCGCTGCTGCGGAGCAGCTGGAGTAGGAGCGCTTAGGAGAGCTCAGAGCACCACAGAGACAGTGTCTCTAATTACCTTTACTCATTTATGCATGAATCAGATGTGAACTATCAGGTCTCTTTTCAAAAGCCCTTTCTTGAACTGCAGCAGCCCTGAAGGTGCCTCCTCCCAGCCCACGCCTGTCGGGGGCTGAGGCTTTGCACGGGGGGGTCACTCTGCCTCAGGCAGCCGGGGCGGTGCGCTGGCAATCCTTTGTGCCCGGTCCAACGCCGCAGGTTGCAAAAGAAGCCAGAGAGAGGCCCAGGCTGGCGCCCGATGGTGGGATGCTTGGTGCTGCAGAGCCCGCCAGGGCCACCGTGGTCCTGCCAGGAGCACCACGGTTCCTCCAGCCCTTCTCGAGGGGCGAGAGGAGCACGCTGAGGACACGGTCAATTCCAGCAGCCTGGGGACACGCCGCAGAGTGCGCTCTGCCCCCCTTCCTGTGCCGAGAGCCCGTCAGCGGAGATTTATTTATATGTGCAAAACAGAGGGAAATGGCTTTGCTGCCGGGATCAATCCTTCAATCTAATGCCTCTCACTCCATTGTAACTGTATTTCATGACCTTCTCAGGGATTTTCAGGTTTTTCACCTGAAGGAACAAAAGCTGTGGAGAGAAGGACATAAGAATAAAGCAAAGAGTTCTCTGGTTTCCATTCAGTGCAGAATGACCCGGGGCAGGAAAGGAAAACTCATGAGTTATGATGATACACAGCTGAGATCTTTCCTGCACCCAGTGATGCTCTGTGTTATGGCTTTGTGTTTTTTTAATGCAAAGGTCACCTACTTGAGCATCTGCTGCTGCTCGTGAAATCCCCCCGCCGACATGCTGCTGTCGCTTCAGCCTCTGTGCGACGGGAGCAGGGCTGACACCTCTGCCAGGCACAGCCAGAGCTCCTTCGCATTTTCAAGGGGATTTGTCAATGGCAGATGGAGACCATCAGGGTGCAGGAGGGCTGGGCGAAGGATGCTGGCTCCTCCAGACCGTGTTCACCAAGGAGCCTACCCAGGCAGCTGCTGCAGGCAGGGACGCGGCCGCGGCTTTGTGCTGCTCTGCTCCGGTGTGCTCGCTCAGCCTGAACTGAAGGCCAAGACAGTTCGGGGATTGCCCAGCCCTTCCTCTGTGCATTCAATCAAGTGATGCTCCAGTGAACCAGAAACTGAACCGCAAAAGCCATTAGATCTCGGCAACAACACAACCAGACTCATTGCTCTCAGCCCACAGACAGTGCTGTCTCCCCAGATGGAGACCCCTTCCTCTCCCAATCTTGTTTTCATCCAGTTTTTCATCACCCTGGCAGTGCTGGGATGCAGCTGCATTGCAGCCGACCCAGGAGCATGGCTGATGAGGGTTTTTCCATCTTGGTTTTTGAGCAGACTGATGTGGGAAGGGTGCACGTAGGGGGACGGGGCCAGCCTCTAGGCAGGGAATATTTCCAGGCAGGCTCCTGGTCCGTGCCCTGGGCGGGTGTACCAAGGGCCAGGCGAGACGGCTCCCAGGGCTGGTCCCTGAGCACCGCCTCCTCCCCCAGAGCTCACACCACCGCAGCAGGGCCGAGCCCCGGCACGTCCGGCAGCGCCGAC
>NW_009205338.1:0-849 GCF_000690835.1 Fulmarus glacialis
CCCTCCCAACTCCTTGTGCACCCCCAGCCTGCTCGCTGGTGGGGTGGGGTGAGAGGCAGAAAAGGCCTTGACTCTGTGTAAGCATTGCTCAGCAGCAACTAAACCATCCCTGTGTTACCAACGCTGTTTCCAGCACAAATCCAAAACACAGCCCCATACTAGCTACTCTGAAGAAAATTAACTCTACCCCAGCCAAAACCAGCACACTGTGTTTTTGTGCGAAAAATGTGCATTGATCATTTCTGGGAATCAGACTGTGTTTTTTACTCTGAAGCATCCATTATACACAGCTGCTTAATTGACGAGCACTGCCTAGTCACCTCGGATGCCGGAGTAAAACAGCCTAAAAGCTCCAGCCCAGAGGAAGTCCGCGCTTTATAAATTGATTCAGTGGGAGAGAGAGGGAGCGAGTGAAAAAAAGCATTAATTACAGATGCTTCTGTGGGCACTGTTTTATGGCAGCGAGACCAGGATGTGGGCAATTCTCCTAAATGTGCTGATTAGACAGCACTTCATGTCTCGGAGCACATTAAATGGGCTCTGTAAAGCTATTAAAGATGCAGCGCCATAAAGAATTGACGAGAGCGAGCGGCAGCGGCGCAGCCCCGGGCTCCTGCCCAGCTCCTGCTTGCCGAGCTCGGCAGCAACAAGTCACCGGTGAGGAAAAAAAAACGCGAAACGGCCCGGGTGGGCGCCCGCCGGAGCCACGCGGGTGCCGGAGCCGGGGAGAGCGAGGGTGGTGGGGACTGATGCTGCTTCCCAGGTTTCCATCCCTGCTGACCCCTTCTGAGCCCCCTCCCCAGACCCTGCCGGGCTCGGGGCTGTCTCTGCCCCCTCCGTCCTGTGGCT
>NW_009205339.1:0-257 GCF_000690835.1 Fulmarus glacialis
GCGAACGCCGACCGGCACAGCCGGCACCCCGGGAGCCCCCGGAGCAGAGAACGGGGAGGACTAAGCCTCACCTGATGCATAGCTGTTTTTCGGTGGTACGTTTTTGCGAACTGGGAGTGTATTGGAGTAAGAGTCACTCAGCTGCTTCTGAGGCTGGGGAGGAGATAAAGATTTGGGCTGTGCTGGCTTCATCTCAGACCAGTGGTTGTACCCGTCACTGTCTGGGCCTGAGACTCCATTCATCACCCGCATGGCCT
>NW_009205339.1:408-1641 GCF_000690835.1 Fulmarus glacialis
AACCGCGCTGAGCAGTGGGGTCACCTCGACAGTATTTTACTGCTCCAAGCTGCCTCACACCCAATAAATCCCACCTGAGCTCTACTGCTCCGCTCGTGCCCCCACATCAGGGCAGAAACCCTTTTCTGAAGGGTCTTTTATCCCAGGGGTCACTCCAAGCACCTTCTCCCGTGGTTACTGGGGTACCTTGGTTCAGCCCCACAGCTCTGGGACCAGCCTGACTGGGACCAGCCTGGCCAGGTGAGTCCAGCTCGTGGGTTCCCCAAAATGTTGCCGGGAGCCCCTGCCCCTCTGGAGCTCAGCAGCCCAGGCGGGATGGGACGGGATGGGCTGCCCATCCCCATGCCAGGCTCCTTCCCGCATCCCAGGGCGGCACGTGCACGGAGCTGCCCGTCCCTGCGCATCAATGAGTCCATCAAAAGGCAACTTGCTGAGGACAACGGTGACACCGGCCTGGGCTCATCCCTCCAGCTTTGCTCAGAAGGGCAGGACAGCCTCCACCACGGAGATACTTACTCCTACAAAAGGTGCCAGCTCCGGGGGGACAGGGAGAGGTTTGGCACCAGGGATGGGGTCAGAGATGATGAGGTTGGATTTGGATGTAGACAGAGGGCTGGGCATAATGGTGCCATTGCTGCTGGCAGCCATCTGCTGCATCAGCTGTATAGCACGGTCCGGGATCTTGTTGGGATCCGAGCAGGACTGCACGGGACGCCTGCCACACCGCGGCGCTCTGCGTCAGCATCTCCTTCCCCTGCAAGAGAGAAAAACAAGGAGTGAGCACACAGGGGTGCGGGAAAACCCACCCAGCTCTGCACCCCTCCCTGGGCAGCACTGCATGGATCCGGAGCTGGCCTGATCCTGGCCACAAGATTGATTGACTCCTCTGTGCGTGGCACGGACGAGATAAAACACAGGGACTTACAGCTTCCAGGCTCTGATGGCAGCTGAGCCAGGAAGGTGTCACAAAAAATGGAAAGGAGAGAAGGAAAAGGTAATTCATCTCCCCAGCTTATTCCGAGATATCGTGGGGCAGCTCCAGGAGCAGAGGGGCCGCAGGAAGCCGGACAGGGTGCTGGGCTCAGCAAGAACAGCACCGCTCGACCGAGCGGAGAAATAAAACCTGACCAAAGGCTCGGCCACGGGACACGCAGTGCACAGTCGTACTCTGTGCGGTCACCCAGGTCCCGAGGGATGAGCTTCTGCTCAGGGCAGCTCAGCCCCGATAGCCTC
>NW_009205340.1:0-237 GCF_000690835.1 Fulmarus glacialis
GGATGGACGTGCCGCCTCCCGTCCCGTGGCCGAGGGAAGGGGAACTGAAACGACGCCTGGGAATGGGCGTCCAGAGCAAAATTAGCAGCGAGCGCGCCAAAATGCCGGGGAAGGAGTGGGAAGGGGGGATGTGAAGCAATGCAGGGGTGAGCCACAAGCCGGGGAGGAAACGGGGAAGGGGCGACGCACCCCCGGCATCAAATCTAAGGCGCGGTTTGCTTTAGGGACCGGCGAGCC
>NW_009205340.1:596-1486 GCF_000690835.1 Fulmarus glacialis
TGTGCCCTTTCTGGGCGCATTCGGTCCCTGTCCCTGTCCCTGCTGCGGGCAGAGGCGCCTACCTGGGCCCGCGGAGGAGCGCGGGAGGAGGAGGAGGAGGGTGCAGGCAGGCAGCGGGGCTGATGCTCGGAGGGGAGCGCAGCCCCCAGTGCCACTGCACCGGTCGGCAAAGCGCCGGGGGTAATGAGGCGTGCGGCCCCCGTCGCCGGGTGGGAATGGCACTGATGGAAGGTGGTTTGAATCAGATGGCAGATGCCACTTGCCATCAGGCCATGCCTCGTCACCTCTGGAAAGCCAGCTGAGCAGAACGGCACGGGGCGTGCGAGGTGCGGTGGGTCCCGCAGGGTGGGTCCCCTCCACCCCAGCTCCTGCCGGCACCGGGGTGGGAAGGAGCCGGCAGGCTCCCGAAAGCTGGGGTGCTATCCCTCTCCCGTTTGGTCCAGCGGAGGAGAGGAGCCAGCAGCCCTTGGTGCCAGCGCCGGAGGATGCTCAAAGCGCTCCCGGCGCCCTCCCTCCAGCGCTGTGCACTTTCCAGGACCTTGCACGGTTTCCAAACGCAGCCCCAAAATCAGGGCGCGAGGCAGGGTGTCCTGCCGTGGGATCCCAGCACCCAGGGAGCCCTCAGGCCCCCTCGGGGAGGGGACGCTGGCACCGAGCTGGGCCAGGGGTGAGGTGCGCGGGGCAGGAGCCGGCTGAAAGCAGGGGTAGTTTGCAGTGGTGAGCAAGGTCCCAGCCGGACCTGGAGGCTAAACCCAGCAGCTCTGCTGCTTACTGGGATTTAACACATATTTAAACCCTCTTACCTAAAAATTCTGGGAAAACAGGAAAAAAAAAGCAGGATTTTCAGTAAGAGCTGAAAGGGAGGGACTTTCCACATGGTTCACAGGGCT
>NW_009205340.1:1692-2321 GCF_000690835.1 Fulmarus glacialis
TCAATGGGCTTTGTAAGGGTGGCTGGGGGACCGGAGAAGGGTTTTTTTTTTTTGGACAGGAGGAGGAATAAAGCTCTGCTTGCCAGAAGGGACAGGATTCGGTCCCCGGTGCAATGAACTGAACAGGGAAGGGAGAGGAGCCGTGGAGTCCCGGCATCACTGGGGAAGCAGAGCACAGGTTCCTCCCTCGTCCCCGCTTGCTTGCTGAGCCGGAGCAGTCCTGCCCCGGAGCAGAAGTGCTGTGCCAAGGGCGGGGGGCCGCTGCCTCCCCTTCTGCCTCCTCCCTGCCTGCACGTGCTGCTGGTTTCGCTCGGCGGCCGCCAGCGGGGAGGGGAAAGCACGGGGCAGGCGCCGGGGTGGTGTGGGAACCCCGGGGTGCACGTGGTGCCTCCACTGAGGTTTCAGGCCAGCGCTGCAAGAGGAACCGATGACTTCCCCCACCCTGTTCCGGGGCTGACTCAGCTCCGACCGGGACGTCCTGCTGCTGCACGGGGCCACGGAGGGCGGCGGGACCCCCACCCTCCTGGGCTGGTGCAAGGGCAGGGTGCAGCGTTTGCCCCGTCTTGCTCTGCCCATCGTCCCCCCCAGACGCTCTCGGGGGGCTGCTTGGGCTGGGGGAAGTGGTGGCG
>NW_009205340.1:2596-2843 GCF_000690835.1 Fulmarus glacialis
CGGTGCAGGGGTGTGCCCCAGCATTACCGGCAGCCCCTGCTCGCAGGGTAGCACAGAGAGAGGCTCTGTGCCTGGGGACCCACGGATCCCAAAGGGAGATGCTCCTGCCTGGGGACCCGCTCGTCCCTCCCCTCTCTGCCCTATCGCAGCGTAACCCAACAGCAGCTAAAGCCCAGGAGCGTATCCCTCGGTGGCACCGGGTCCCGGCTGCCTTTGGTTCATCAGCTGGCACAGGCAGGGGGGGGGG
>NW_009205340.1:2976-4612 GCF_000690835.1 Fulmarus glacialis
GTGGTTCATCAGCTGGCACAGGCAGGTGGGAGAGGGAGGCAGATCCATCACATTTCTCCAGGGTGGGTTTACCTTGCTCTGTTCTGCGGTTATTAGTCATCTGCCTGCTAAATATTCCCCACCAGCCTGGAGACTTTAAAGCCAGAGGAACGGCTGCGCTGCTCTAATTGACAGATCACAAGCCCTGGGACTTCCCTGAATTAATTTGTGACAAGTGCAATTGCTGAGTATCTCTATTAGCGAAACACAACAAAGCGAAGCACAAATCCTGCGTATCCAACCTGGATTTAGAAGTTGGCAGGGACGGAGGCTCCCCAGGAAGACAGCCGCAGCAGTCCCGGCCGCCGCTGCCTCCCGAGCTGACCGAGCCTGGCTCCCTCGTCCCCCCCCGGACCTCCTTGAACCTACCCTGGGCTGGGCAGGGTTGCTGTGAGCTTGTCTCCCTTATCAAGATGGGTCGATCCTACATTTCCATGCCTCAGTTTCTCTCTGTACATGGGGAAATAAACCCTGCTTTGCTGCACAGGGCGATGTGGGGATCAACTCAGGAATCCTTCACTCAATACCAGCGCCCCAGGGCCGTGCCAGCACCCAGCTTCCACCCAGTTCTCTGCTTTCTTCACTGACTGCTGGGGACCGAGCTCACTGGGGAGGGAAGGAGAGGCATGTGGACAGACTGTTGGAAGGCTGGAAGTTGCAGAGAAGTATCCCACCCAAGCCTGCTCTGGAAAGCCAGGCCCCATTGCATCTGGGATCTATTTATTTGCTGTGAAGCTTTCCTTTGGAGATATAATGCTAAAAGGATGTCTATAAATTGCAGAGCTAAAGCGCGAGTGTCCTGGCCTTCATCATCTGTGCAAGCGCTTGCTCCCAGCCAGCAGCTCTCCCACGAACCATCGCTGCAAATCATCTTCCCTGCTCTGCATCCCGAGGCGGCGTGAAGCCGGGGTGGCTTGCGGGCACCTGGCCGTGGGGGGCTGTGCCGTGGCTGTGCCGTGGGTGGGGGTCTGGCAGTGCAGGAGGAACTCGCCTTCCCCTTAAATCGTGCAGGAGCGTCCTGGGGCGGGCGGTGTCAGCCCTGTGTGGCTCCTCGTGGTGCACGGGGGACCGGCCGTGTCCTGCTCCTTCTCCCTGTGCTGGCAGCGAGACCCAGTGGCATCCTGCTGCGGCTCAGAGCTGCACCGGCTTTTATGCCAGGGCAGCAGTTGAGCGCTTGTGCCTTTGGTCACTGGACACATGTGCCCAAATCCTCCTCTTGGATGGGTGTTTTAAGGGGTACTTGTCCCCATTGGAAGCTTGTCCCTTGCTTGGCCCTCCTGCCCCATGTCTGATGCCCCATGCCTGAGTGCAGGGGCAACCCCTGCCGCGCAGCTGGCTCGGCCCCGCATCCGTGTGCCCCGGCTCCCTGCTGAGCACTGTGCTTCTGTCTCGACAGCTCAACTCGCCCATGAACCCCGTCAGCAGCTCAGAAGACATTAAGCCACCCTTGGGGCTCAATGGAGTCCTCAAAGTGCCAGCACATCCCTCAGGAACGATGGCCTCCTTCACCAAGCACATATGTGCCATCTGCGGGGACAGATCTTCAGGTAAGGCTGGTGCCTGCCCCGGGAGGGGCTCACGGCAGCGTGCTCGCGCG
>NW_009205340.1:4632-35160 GCF_000690835.1 Fulmarus glacialis
ACGGCTGCCCGGCTCCCTGCAGCACAGCGAGTGCAGGCGGGGACTCTCCATCGGGAGAGGAGCGGCCCGTGCCCTCAGAGAAGGGGGTGAAAAGTCCCTTATTGACCAGCCTCCCTCAGCCCGTCTGGTCTGGGGCAGGCTCTGAGCTTCGCAGTGGTGTTATATCCTCAGCCCTGAGCAGCCCGTCTGAAGAGAAGAGAAGGCATTAATGAGTGTCCCTCTCTCTACCCATCCTTTGATCCGTAGTGGTATTGTCACATAGCGCCAGATAAAAAGATGTGCTTCACGTGGAGTCTCTCCACTCCTGGGAGATAAAGATGTGCTAATTCCCTTTATTCTCATGCTGTTTTAAAAGCTTTCTGCTCTAGAAGTGCTCTGGTTGCCTAGTTTGTGAGGTCCTTAGGGACACTTCCTGCGCCCGTCGGGCTCCGGGGCTGGCAGAGGAGGGTGGGTGCGTGGTGCAGAGCGGGCTGGGTCGCGTGTCTGGTGTGGGGAGTCCGGACGGGTCATGGGGGGTACGGGGGGCCCCCCTTGTTTCACTGCTGCGCTGCCTCGCCCCTGATGTATGGCTAAGAAATGGCGAGGGCTTTTTCTGGATATAAAGCAGGTTGTAGCCCATGGAGGGCGTCCTGATTTTATGGAAGTCAAGTCAAGGCGAAGCCGCTGCTCTTTATCTCCTGCTCACGGCTCTGAGAAAGCTCTGCTTCCCCCAGACACGGCTGGGAGAGGCCCTGGGAAGGGCTGACGGTCTTTCTGGTGAGGGAGAGCAAAGGGGGGAACTGGGGGTGCTCAGTGCATCCTTTTCACCCGAGTCGCATCCGCCCGCAGGTAAACATTACGGGGTTTACAGCTGCGAGGGCTGCAAAGGCTTCTTCAAGCGCACGGTGCGGAAAGACCTCACCTACACTTGCCGCGACAACAAGGACTGCTTGATCGACAAGCGCCAGCGCAACCGCTGCCAGTACTGCCGCTATCAGAAGTGTCTTGCGATGGGGATGAAGCGAGAAGGTAAGGTAGAGAGAGCCTGACCCAAGCAAGCACCCATGGGTGCTGCAGATACCTTTCCTTTGTTAGGAGGCTCCAGCAGGCTCCTGCCTGTTGGCAACGTGGCAGCACCATGTGCACCAAAGCCAGCATGAGACTTGCCAAGGGCTGCCTGCGCCGGGATGCCAAAAATGTGCGTGTCTCATTTATATTTGGCTTTTGCACTACAGCCAGGGCCTCTTACGGGGTCCAAAACAGCGCTAGGTCCCAGAATGGTACCCAGAGGATGGATGGTTGCACATTAGTAAATGAGCCAGCACCCAGAGGCACCGAGCACAGCACTGGAGAGCAGGGGGGCAATGAAAGCAGACAGTGCTCGCAAGGTCGTTTGCTGCCCTGGAACTTGCACTCCCCGTTTCGCACCGGTTGCCATGTGGTGGGAGCAGCGATGACAAATAGACCGAGCTCTTCCCTTTCCCTGCAGAGCCCCATCAAACAGAGGTGTGAAAGCTGCCGGGGCTGAGCGCATTTCGGGTGACAAATGCTGCCACCTGGCCTGGCCCTTCTTTCTCCATGCAGCACGGGATGTGGCATCCTGGAGAACTGGAGCTGATTAGGGGGCATTGGCAAGACAAAAGATCACGTTTAATTCGCTGGTTACTAATCACCGTGCTGCCGGGGAGGTGAGAGGCTCCTGCGCGTGTCCCAGCTGCGCGCTGTTTGTAGTGCAGACCTCGCTCAGGAGGGGCAGGGAAACTCGGTGAATTATCGTCTTTCTCGTAAGAGTCCGCTGCTCGGGCACCAGTGCTCTAACTCAGTAGCATTCCCTAGCAGTAGCAATAGTGGATTTTTTTCTCATTGGGAAGAAGAAAGAAATTCATTCTCGTAAAAGATATCTCTCCCCTTAGTGGAATTTAAATTCAGGATCTAAAACTCCCTGGCAGTGCCTCTTTTAAATGCTCTTTTTAAATGCTGACTGCGTCTGTTTTAAACTGCTGGCAGAACAGGCTTTTACCAGGCATGATGTGAAAATGACCCCGTGGTGCTGCTCAGTTCTCTGCTGCCTTCTCCCCTTACATCTTCAGAGCCACACTTGCCTCCCTGACCGGCCGATAAACCCGTCCCTCTGCCGAGTGGCTCTGGTTGCGGCGAGCAGCGCTCCAGCCCGGGTCTCTTTGAAGAGCACTTAGTCTTGTCTAGAGCATTGATTAAATAGGGCAGCGCCGGAGCTGCGCCGAGTGTTGAGCAGACCCCGCCACGCTCAATTTACGGGGTTACCTAAGGATCCACAACGCGCAGAGTCTTCAAATGTCAAAGCCGTCTCTGCTGGAGGTGCGGGGGGGATTGCAGCGGGCTGGGAGGCGAGGGCACCCAGGGGACCTCCCTGGCCCTGCAGAGCTTAACCTTTCGGTGCTGGGAAATGAAGCTTTCTGGCCCGAGCAAGGGTGGGCTGCACAGGAGGCAGCGGCTCAGTCAGGTGTAGCTGTAGGCAGAAACCTCGTTGGAGAGAGCACGTGGCTGGAGGGAGTAGAAGAGATGATAACGCGTTGCTTTTGATAGAAACACAATGCACAGCTGGGACCTCCAAGGAACATCACCGGGCAGAGCTTGGGGTGCTCATGGCCCCTTCCCCGCACTCACCCAAAACAATACAGGTTTGATAGAGGGTTTCTCTGTGACAAAGAAAAGCTGCTCCTGGGAGCCATCACCACAGAGCGGTTGCTCTGAAGGTCTCCCAACTCTTCATCCTCTGCCTTCTCCTCGCTCCTGTCTTTCTTGTCCTGTTTGCATCATTTCCACCTCGGTGGGCAAGAGGAGACCTCTTAGTCTTAAAAGGAGAGATTGAGACATTCAGAAAATGCTTCTGAAGATGAGTGGTACAGTGCAGGCACGGTGCTTCGTGTGTGAGGCGCTGGCATTGCCCTGGATGCTTTGCAGATGGGCAGAGCCATGGAGCGTGCTGGATCCCGCGGGAGGTGTGTGGCAGAAGGAGGAAATGGAGGGAGGAAAGTCTAATCTCCAGCCCTGGGAGACTCAGGTGCCTAAAAAGAAGCCGAAAAGTCTCCTGTGTGTTCAGCAGCAGCACTTGCTTTTCAGGGGAGAAATACAGGTGTAGATAGATGTGGAGCATCCCGTTACCCTGGCATTGCCTCCGAAGCCTTGCACTGGCAGCTGGAGACCCGCTTTCCTTTCAGACCCCTCGAACATCTCAGCCAACGTCTGTAGGGAAGGGAACATCAGCAGTAATGCTTAAATCTGTAGCCTGCACTGACATCCTGTGATCAGGTACCTGCTTCATGCCTACCGTTAACGGTGATTGCATGGGCAGCACCACTAAAATTATAGGTCCATTAATTAATTTCTAAATGGTGGTGGAATTCCCCAGGGAGCACGTACGGTATGAGGACTCTATTAATTCATCTTGATTAACATTATCACAAGGAATACCAAATGAATTCATAACGATCAGCCAATTATTTAAAAGTGTGACAGATGGGATCTTCGTAACTCTAGAAGTGCACTCAGGCGGTGCTGGCTGATCTTCTGATGCTGGCATTGCATGAGGAGAGCTTCAGAGAAGGGCAGAAAGCTGATGGATCGGCAGTCCGTAGATGTTTGGGGTATGATCCCCATGTAAGTGGCATAACTCCCCTGGTCCCCAAATAAAGCTCTCTCTTGTTATAAGCCTAAAAATTCAGTGTCTCATGGCAGGTTTGGAGATGCCTTAGTGTTGTCCTAGACCTGAAAGTGAGAAGTTGGATCTCGCTAAGCTTTGGCTTTGAGCAGCTCTTGAGTTTCATGTGTGATATCCACTTGATTTGTCAAGAAAACCTCTCCTTCCCATTGCATTCATCCCAGCTCACTAAAGCTCTCTCTTGTTATAAGCCTAAAAATTCAGTGTCTCATGGCAGGTTTGGAGATGCCTTAGTGTTGTCCTAGACCTGAAAGTGAGAAGTTGGATCTCGCTAAGCTTTGGCTTTGAGCAGCTCTTGAGTTTCATGTGTGATATCCACTTGATTTGTCAAGAAAACCTCTCCTTCCCATTGCATTCATCCCAGCTCACTGCTGCTGCCCATCCGCTTTGCCAGGCAGGAGCCTTATCCTTATACTTACACCAGTCCCGCTGCCTCCACACCGCCTCTGTTTTGGGGAACAGTTTTGGGCTAAATCCTGCATTGCTAATTCCTTTTGTCTAAATACTCACAACATAGCTGGCTTTTTATCCTCTAGTGTAAACTGTTGCATCTTTTAAGTGACAGAGCCAGGGTAATGGGCCTCATTTCCCTAAAAAATACCTTGCTCTCAAGACCTAATTTATAGCTACATAAAGGCATAGCTGCTTCCTGCTGGGGAAGTCTCTCTCCTGTAGGCTCAAGTGATTTGTGGTATTTGTGTGTCATGGAAGTACAGTAAAACCTTCTAAACTAAGTACTATAGCTCTGGTGAGAGAAGAAGGCGTCCTGCGTGATTGGGAGCAGTGCTGCGACCTGCAGAGTGATGCTGGGAAGAAGAGGGGTGAGGGCCATGTTCGTACCCAAAAACCTGCATCAGAAGGGTGAAAGAAAATGGCTTTCTTATGTAGCTAAGAAGATGGCTTAAAGCAGTAAAGGCACCAGGACCTCTTGGGCAGCTGATGGAGCTCTGGAAGGGTTTGATCCGGACACCTGGGGAATCTCCAGGTGAACATGCCAAGAGCAGACCTGGAGGGATGGACCTTGACCACGTGCTGGCCAGGACAGATGAGGCAGTGTACCCATGGAGCAGGGAGGCAGGGGGTGGCCACCGGGTACTGTTGGAAGGACGGGGGATTGCTTCAGGGCTACGAGGCTTTGCTTTTGTAATCAGGTCTCGGGGATTTTGGCTTAAAGGGGTGAAAGCCTGCAGAAGCAGATGATTCCTCCTAGTGCATGCATCGCTTCTTGCTGCTCCCTGTTAAAAACATTTAAGATAGATCCTGATGCCGTGTCCACAGTGAATGAGCCTCATGATCTCTGAGGTATTGCAGCTCTAATAAATAAGCAACCGGGAGCATTTTTCCCCTATGAATTACTGCCAGCTGTGTGAGGCTTTGGTTTTTGTACTCTGTCTCCCACTAAGTACCGGATAGTCAACAAAATTAAGATTACCATCAGGGATCTTGACTAATGCAGGGATTATTATCATGGGGGTGGCTGTTTGCATCCAGAAGCATAACTCTTTCTGCTTGATCTGTTACTCATTAGGGTCTAAGGTGTCTGTGTATCGGCAGCCTTGTATTTTAAAGGGAAGAAGTGGAAACTGCCTTTGAGTTAGAGAGGCAGAGGTCTTGTGAAGAGGTGGGAGTAAACACCGAGGGTCTTGGGATAAAGGCATCTTGCATGCCGTGCCGTTAGCTGGGGTTAACTTCAGAGGTGAAGGGGGTCATCGGAGACTACAAACTCCCCGGCCTCGCGTTGCAGCGCATCGCTATCTCGTGTGACGAGGTCCCGGCCCCACCATTGCTGGCAACGCCGCCGGATCGCACAGCAAGCAGGAAATACCAGCGAGGAGCCCTTTCTCATGCTCCCGCCGGCCGCCCTTGGACGGCTCACAGGGAGCAGACGTTGGGAACCGGCGCAGCCTGGCCCCGCTCCGTCTCCCGCCTCTCCTTCCCCCAGCGCTGCCTCCGGACATGAGCGGCTCCTTGCGTGAGCCAGACTGTCTCCGTTGGACCTGCTGGGCTGCCCAGTTTGTTAACAAGGCTACCACTTGCCGAGCTGAAGCCTGCAGCCCGAGCATGCTGCGGAGCACTGGCGGCGGCGTTTGATGCCGACCAGGTGAAATGGATGTTGATGCATCTCTGCCGGCAAGCTTGTAGCCCATCTGGAGACCAGAAGTCTGTCCTCCCGCAGCGGCTGCGGCTCGGGCTGCATAACTGACCCCCAAGATCGTTCCTAAATCCAGGCGCAGATACGTAACAGCAGTGGCCTGGGTACGGCACGGCTGCAGCTTGCCTCTATCAGCTGCCGTGACATGATCCAGAGTCGTGCTCAGAGGATCCAGGACATCTTCTGTCCGGTTGCATGCCTGATCTCTGACTCCAAGACTTCATTAAACTTCACAGCCTGAGATAATTTTTCCTCTTCCCCTGCGGTTGTGGGTTGGTTTTTCCCCTCTCACTTGCACTGCCGTCGAGCTGAGGGGTTTAACCTGGGAGGGGTAACTTGCAGCATTGCAGGGAGCGACTCTAGTCTGCAGCTCGGAGACCTCCGCCTGTCTCCAGGGAGCTGCTCAGATAAATCCCTTAGTCCAGAGGGACCGAAGTTTCCCCATTTTAACTTGGAGTGACTTGGAGCTCAGCTCCTGCACTAACACAGCAAGCGGGGAGTTGTGCCTGTTCCCCTCCATGGCTGTGCAGACCCCCGCATCCCGGCTCCCGGAGCATCTCTTGGGGCCAACAGGAGCAAGAGGAGTCTGGGGAGAAAGAGCAGGAATTCAGGTCTCCAACTCGCTGTCCAAATGAATGTAAAAGCAGGCAAGTGGCCATACCCCAGTGAAGGGGCAGAGTTGAAGAGCACAGTTATTTTTAGTAGTAATTTTGGAATGGAAAATGTCTTTCAGCTTAATGAGCTTGTTTCTTATATCCTTTTAAAGTGCTGCTCTTTAAACCAGCTGGTTAAATGATGCTGGGTTTGTTTTTTGTTTTTAAGGATACTCTTAGGTTGAGAAAAAGGGTTTGGTTTATGATTTTCTCTCATTGCTTTAGCAATGTTGCTGTTTGCTTATACTTCACAGTGTCCGGCTTTTGAGAGTGAAGTGAGCTAGTGGGTTTTGCTTTTGTTTTCCAGAGCCGTTCCCCATGTGGATTGACTGCATGCAGAGATTTCAATCCACTTTTTAACACTCCATTTCACTGAAGTTACATTTTTTTAACATCATGGCAGTATTTTGCCTATCTTAAAAAAATGCTGTATTCAGTTGAAAATGTTGGAGAAAAACCCACCATTCATTTATTGTATCTCGGCTTTTGAGGTTGTTTGCAGTAGTAGAAAGCTGCATCTTTGAAAAAAAAGGAGGCACACGAAAGCAAAGCAGAAGAAACACTGTCTGAATTATTTTCCTCAGCTATTGTGGCATTTTCGATATAAACAGGTACCTCAGGCATAAGCTCTTCAAGATGCCGGTGATACACAGCTAAGTTGTAGCTTCATAAAAAGGCAGCAGAGCCTAATAAATTCCACCGCTAGTGAAACGGAAATCCCCAATAACCCTCCACCCAGCACTTCATAAATAAAGCAGCCACCCACTTGTAGGCTCAGAGAAGACTGAGCAGGTTTGGGTCTTGGAGGCCACCAGAGCCTCTGGGCTCTCCGGGAGGAGGGTGGTGCGTCCTGGTGATGCAGGGGCATGTCCCCAAAAGGCATCCAGGTTGGAGCGGTCTGAAAAGCGTCATCATCTCTGTTTGCTGTGTGGATCCCTGCATCTGCCAGGGAATGGCAAGGAGCAAAAGGGATGAAGGCAGGAGGGGATCAAAGCGTGCTAAGAAGAACGGGAGAGCCATGGCCAAAAAGTGCATCTTCTGTTCGCCCATGGCTGTTGCGCTGCCCGAGAACTGGGCTGAGCATCGGTGCCTGCTGCCCTGCCCCGTGCCCAGGGACGCTGGATCTGTCCCCCAGAGGAAACCCCATTCAGTCCATTTTTGGTGGGAGCGAATCATCCTTCCCCCTCTTCCCCCGTGAAAAGAAACAAACCCCAGCCAGTCATCCACGCTGTTGTTCTTGGAAGGATGGATTTTCGTCTCAGAAACAAGTGCTCATCTGTATTAACGCTGGGTAAGTGGTAATTAGGAGCTGCCGTAGCCTCCACATCTCTCCCAGCAAACAAACAAGCCTGCGATGCTCCTACCCACAGGGGCTCTCAGAAATGCTTCTGCCTCGGTGGAAAATCCTGTCCCCTTTGTGCCTCTTCCTCCCCTCGTTAACATTCCTCCGGCGCAGAACTGCGGTGCCCGCTGAGCGCGGCAGTGCCCGTGGCGGGTGGCTGTGCCGTGGTGTGGGGGACCCAGCTGCGAGCACCCGCGTTGCATCTATGACCAGGCTTTAAGAACAGAGCATGCACTTGATATCTTTCTTTTTTCAAAATCTAATTAGTCTGCAGATCACAGCATCAGGTTTCTCTCCGCAAGCCCAAGGCTTAAAAAGGAAAGAACTTTTGCCAGAGGATTGGGATTCTGGGGTGTTCACACAGCTCAAAGAGCGGCGACTTAGTGACGTTCATCACGAGGCTTGCGATGAAGTGGCAGGAGTCGGGGATGCTGCACTGGTTTCTCAGCAGTGTCCTCCGAGTCCTCCCTAGAGCCTCAGCGAGCAGCTTGTTCTTCTCCAGCAGCTGGAAAGTTCATTACTCAACCGCAGCCACCCGCTCCGGTTGGTTTGGGCACCTGAGCTAGGTTGGTTGCTCACTTTGCAATGGATTCAAACCCGCCTGTTTAGCCATCAGATGCTGCACCATGAGCAAAGGCAAGGCGTCCAGTGTTGATGTGCACACCGGCAAAGGATGGATCTGACATTTTTGCACATCAGCCCTTGGACCCGGGCAGCTGGGGCTCATCTGCAGTCCATGGGACGAGACATTTTGGTTCTTAAAGAGGGAGAGGTCACCGAGAAGTGGTCTTGACACATGGGGCTCTGTATCTTGCTGTACCATGGCCTGGGGAAGTGCAGATGGGCTGGAGAAGCTCGAGATGAAAAATGACAGCAACCAGCCTTAGGCGAGTACAGGCCAAATCAAGCGGAATAACACGAGAGCCTCTTCATCAGGTGCCATGGAAAACACAGGCTTCTGTCCTTGGCTCGGCTGAGACATAGCTGGAGGAGGTGGGGCTGCCTCTCAGAGCTCTTTGACTACAACATCTTTTTTTCTTCTCAAGTGGATTACAAGGTTTAAATGCTTCCCTTATGTTAAGAAAAATCAGACTAGAAAACCTCTCAACCATGTGAGTCTCCTTGAAGAAAAATAAAAGCATCGGCACAGCCATCAACACAGAAGAGAGCATGGGGAAGCTCATCTCTGAAAACACAGCGAGGCAGACAGGGCTGGTGTAACGACAGCTTGGGACTGCTTTGCCTCGCAGGAGAGTGTTTTCTGGGTTGCAGCAAGCAGTATGCCTGGCTCGCCTCCTGCGTTTAAGATGAATGGACCCACACCGATGATCAAACGCTGTGCCACCCTCATGATCAGAAAAATCAGCATCGTTGGGAACAGCACGATCCTAAGAGTGGATCTTGTCTAACAGCTGCAGCCTGAACGGTGAGGTGGAAGGACAAGGACGCGGGCTCCTCTCGATGGCTTCCCCGCATCCATCCGAGACAAGCCCCATAGTTTGTCCAGACGAGCCCGTCTGCTGAGGCAGTAATTGAGCGCGATGGGAGATGGGAGGGTCAGGCTGGCCTTGCAGAGCCCTTGCCAGCTCTTCCCTCCTCCCTCCCAGCCCGCAGCAGCAGGGATGTGTTCTCCAGCCTTTCACCTCGTTATCACTTATCGCAGTAAGAGCAGGAGAGCCCAGCTGAGGTTTGGAAAGGTCCTTGTAGGTCACGCTGTCAAGTGCCTTGTTATCACAGGTCCTCTTGAAGAGAAGCTGGATGTCTCCTTACCCACCCAGCTAAGCAGAAGGGCGCAGTGCGGAGGGGGGCATCGATGACGAGCAAGAGAAGGGAGCTAGCAGCAGAACCAGCTCCCCTGAATTGCCACACTGTGTCCTGGCCTTGCTAATCCTGCAAAGCATCATGTGTGAGACAGGAGGGAGAAGTATCTTGTGGCCTTTCTAGAGTTGAGAATATTTATTTTTTCTTAAATATACATTGATTGTGCCACAAGGGAGAATTTGGGTTGGAGGAGCCAGTCGGAGAACCCCTCTGGTTTTTTGTCTTTAGCCTGTGAGTTTACAACTTACATGAAAGGAAGAGAAAAATCCAGCAGAAGCAACAAGAACCAAATGATATAATGATCTTTGTTTCTAAATTTTACTGTGTTACAGGGATGGAGCACCATCCATCCCGGCCCACAAGACTTCTGGGAAGCCGAGAAGAACAAGGTATTCCCATTTCAATATTACCAGACAAGCTGCCATGCAGCTACTACGTTTGTATTTCTCTTTTTTAAAAGATAAATAAAAGGCAAAGCCACAAAGAAACCCAGCTCCCAAACCAAATCCATTTGAAAAATGTATTTTTGTCATCTCCACCGTGGTTTATTTGACTAATCCCCAGTGGGAGTGGGGAGTGGACTCTAGAGATAAGGTTCTAGGTCTTTATGGTGAGGGATCTCCTCACTACTGAAGATTTTCCTTCACACAAACATCCCATACTGCATGATTTAAAAAAAAAAAAAAAAAGCTGATTTTCTTGAATACTTGCTCCTTCTTTCCTTCCCCCTACCCCACCTGCTATTTTTTCCTACATCTCGAGAAACACAGTCCCCGTTCTTTTCTGAAATGGCGATGTGTCCCGCAGCATCTCTACTAAGAAGGAGCAGCAGCTTGTTGGGTCCTCAGCAGGTCTGGGGAAATACTGATCACAGTAAATTGCAGACATCTACCACTGGGCTTATGCCAGTGGAGATAAGAGCCAAGGAGGACTCTGCTAAGAAGCTGTATGACTGGCAGCTCTTAGACACTTTTGCCCGCTCCTTGCACCTTGGATGTCCTCTCAGTTCTCCTGAGCTTCTGAAGCACCGGCTGCAAGGATGGCTGCACCTGCGGGGAAGTCCAAGTCTTGGAACCCACATATATACAAGAGTCTTGAATGCCAACTGCAAGTCCCTGCGCCTTTCAGGACAACGTGCAGGGCTTCCACCCCTGGAGCTATATGATGCTTCAGGGTGAATCTGAAACTGGGAAAGTGGATACACTAAATTTGAAACTAATTCAACCTCTGGATCCTGAAGAGGAACTTTGGGAGTGCCACCCCTGAAAGAATGAGGTGACAGTAAGATGACCATTGGAGGGGAGTTCGTGTGTGCACTGCCAGCTGTACCGCAAGGCCAGGCACAGAGCTGTTGCTCACATGAAGAATGAAGCTGTTCCCACTTCATTCCTCGAGCTGCCTGTAGGGAGAGAAAATAGCTTCTACAACTGAGTCAACATCTAGAGGAGTCGCTGCCTCACAGGCATCCCCGAAAGCTACATCCAACAACCAGGGCTGGGCAGGCGTCCTGCGTCGTTTCCAAGTGAGGAACAGGTCGGGTTCATAACGACCTGGTGACGCGGGTCCTGCGAGCAAGCAGCAACCGAACTTCACGTAGTACAATCACCTCATCCTGCAGATGCACGCCTCGGTGAAGACCTGGGTGCATGAAGCAGCCTGTTAGGGGGAAGGGAGGATAACGGTGTCTCTGAGCTCAGCGTTGGGAAACAGTCACTGCTTTCCTGCAGCCCAGAGAGCCAGGGACAGGGGATGAATGGAGATCATCCAAGCTGCGGGGGGGATGGCAAAGTGATGCCAGGCTTGTCCTGGCTTTGGAGAGGGCTGTCTGGTCTTGGAAACACAGGGGTAGCAAAGCAGGTAACGCTCTCCCTGGCAAGGGCTTGGTTTATCTTTGGACCTGACATGCTCGGTGAGAATACGCCATCTGCTCTGCCTGGTGTGTCATTGCTGCCGGCAGCCAGCCGGGCAGGGGCGAGTGTCGAGGGTTTTGCGTGGGGCTAAGCAGGGCTGGGATGAGCCAGCTTTCCGCTGACCAGCTCCGCAGCGAGCAGCAGCACCAACTTTCTGGTGTAGCAGCTCAAAGCACAGATCGATAGAAATAACTACTTACATGTATAATCTCTTTCCATCTGTCTCTTCCATCTATCGTTTATATCAGCTAAATTCAGCCTGATCACTAGCAAATGCTGTCGTGATGACCTGTAAGATTCACTTTCCTATAACGCTTCAAGTATCTGATTCTTCACCCCCAAGAATGTGACTGTTGGTTTTGATGAGGTTGAGATTTGCAGATTTAAGGCTTTAAGTAGCCACTGTCTCCCCAAACCTCTTCAATGCTTTCCCACAAATCCCAGTATCCAGCTAAGTCACTGGCGGCTGAGCAAGAGGATGTGTTTTTTGGACTAACACCCCTTCCCGGCGGAGTGGTGGATCTCAGAGCAAGGAACCACGCTTTGCACCTTTATCCTTGAGACCTGCTGCGACTGTGCATCAGGTCTTTGGCATTTAAGTCATTTTATAAAATCCCATTTGTTGAGGGTTTGCCTTTCTCTTAGGCTTTTCTGTTATTTAGTAGGTGTTTTATCTCTTCTAATGTGCCCAAAGGAGTTTTGGTGCATCTGTGCTGTTGAAGAAGGGTTGGCATTAAGCAAAAATTTCTAGACATTGGATGATTGCGAAAGCAGGAGTAGGAGTGGGGGGAGAAATTTAAGCAGGATTTTATGTTAGCCTGAAAAGGTGATGAGAAGAATCCGTGCCAGACAAGAGCCAGACGGACAAAAGCTACGACACAAATCTGAGCTCTGACAGCAGCAGCTCACCTGGCTCTGGCAGACCAAGCAGAAAACCTTGCGTGGGCCTCGGAAGCCTTTGCAGCCCATAAACTTAAGAGCAGTTTGCAAAAAATAACCTCTTGCTTTTTGCATAACAGCTTTCACGTGGAAGGAGTCTGAACACTGTTGATGTGCAGCAAACAGCAATGCTGCACCGGCGGCTGCTGCAGGAGGGGAGGGCGAGCAGTGGAAATCAGCCCCAGGCCTTCGCGTGCTGGGGTGGAGCTGGGTTAATGGGATCAATGTCCATACAGGATTCTTTTAGCATGTGTCTTAATTTCCTGTTTTTTAAGAAATAAGTTTTATATTCTAGGTTTTATTTTTGCACTTGGCATAGACCTGGTCCCACTGATTGCCTAAAAAGCCTTATTGTGTTACAGACAGCTCTGATTTCCCTAGAACAATACCTGTGCCCCTGCTGCTTTCTCTTAACGTCGCATAACCAGCTTCAAATTCAGCAGAGAGGTGAAGTGTTAGGATAATTGTCAATAAATAGCAGGCCTTTTACATCACTGAATGTCTCATTCAGTCCTCAGCAAAGTGCTGGGTAAGTCCAGGGAGTTGACTTTCATGACCAGTAATGGAAACTCTGTTTCTTGGGCTGTTCCCAGCTAGACTGGGCTAAAATGTAGTGTGGGAAACAATGGTGTGTGGAAAAGTGTCTGATGTAGGGTATGTAACATTGTGATTGGGAAAGAGATGGTTACCGATGTAACTGTCTGCATAAAGCTACTTTCCAGGTTTAGGGAAAGCATGCGTGCTGGTTTCAAAGGGAGATCGTTAATAATAATGTTATTAGCATCTAATAAGTGTTTTTCATCTATGTACTGCTCAGACATTAACTCATCAGCATGTGACATGCTTCTAGCTAGATTACTCCTACCACACAGGATTTGGGACAGGTCTCTCCTGTCTGTTTAGAAGTTGCCCAGAGACAAAGACAGGATGGTGGTTTGCATAGAGCAAACCTGCAGCAGGTCCTGCTGCCAGCTCCTGTCCCACGGTAGCACCGTCCTGCCACGGAGCCTTGCAGCAGCCGTTAGCATCACTGCTGGACCAGGGAACTAGATGCGTGATGTGACCTCCACGGAAATTCAGCACTAACAGGCTCAGAAGACGGTTGAACTCTGGATTTACGCTTTAAACTGATCGATTTCTCTTTTCTTTAGGATTCCCTTATGCTATCGCTTCACCCCTCCATTTCCCTCTCCCGCGGTGACTCGTTGTGTTGCTTCCTTTGCTTTTCACCATTTATCTTTAACCTTTTTGTTTCCAGGACTTCTCCCTCTGCAGAAAGGGGAGTTTCCCAGCAGGGGCCAGGTCTGAGCGGGAGCCTCCCTCCCCGGGGAGCACACACGGAGCAGCTCTCCCAGACCAGGGCTGCTCAGCGCCTTCCCCAAACCTCACACCCCCTTGGACTATCCAAGCCCGAGACCCACTGACCACAGTGGTGGAAAAGTCAGGTGGGAGAACAAGACATCAGATGTCTGTGTGATCCTACAGGTCTGAGGATGCTTTAGGTTTTCATGGGTAAATAATGCCTGTAGCTCCGTGGAGCTTCGGGGTCCCAGCTCAGCCCGAGACACCATGGCCGGGAGCCCTAGACTGACACCGTCCCTTCTCTGTCCACTTCCAGCCGTCCAGGAGGAGAGGCAGCGGGGGAAGGACCGCAATGAGAATGAAGTGGAGTCGACAAGTAGTGCCAACGAGGACATGCCCGTGGAAAAGATCTTGGAAGCTGAACTCGCAGTGGAACCAAAGACAGAGACGTACATTGAAGCAAACATGGGCTTGACGCCGAGCTCGGTAAGGCTCCCTTGGCCCTCAGAGAGGGGTTATCTTATGGGAAAAGAAAGAAGTAGAGTTCAGAAATGCAACTTCTTAGCTCTGCTGTAGATGCCGTGTGTGAGCTTAGATGAAAGCGTGAGGAAAGCAAACCCCTCTGCCCCTGCGCAGCCACCAGCACTGGTACTTGTCTGTCTCGCTGCCATAGCAAAGGAACAGATGCTATAAGGCGTAATTAGAAGGGCTCACAGAGAAGATTTTATTTTAGTTAACAGCCCTTAGTGCTAAACGGCAGGAAGACACTCCATGCTCTGAAGAGTTCAGAGTCCAATCAAGCCAATAAACAGAGCTGTGCGGCTGAAGTGCAAAGAGATAAGAGTTGTAAAATTGGGGTGTGACTTTTCAGATGCAGAATTATACAGCTGCTTGGCTCTAAGAAGAGAAAACCTGGAGAAGATTGCTTTCCCAAGTTCCTTTCCCAAGCTTGCATTATAACTGGACCTGCTCGAAGCAACCAGGCTCTAAGAGGACCTTGTGTAAACAAGAGATAGCTGACAGGGAAATAGGAAAAGAGTGAGAAGCTGTGATGAGGGAAACTGTCTTGGTCCCTTTCCTAAGACATTCCCTTATCAGCAGGTTATAGCCTTGCTTAGAGAAAGCCTCCCTGCAAAGCAGCTACCTCCAAATGTGAGAGCCGGCCTATGCTCTGAAATTCTGTTTCTAGGATAGACCTATGCAAAGCCCTCATAAAGAGCCCTATTGCAGAGAAGGTACTTGCTGCCCAGATTAGGCAGCATTTACGATGCAGTCCCCATTCCTCAATAGCCCCTGTTCCTGTGAAAGTAATGGGAATAGAGGAATGCTTCTAAAAGGTAGGACTGCAATTGAGGCAACTAATATAGCAGTAGGGTCAGGGGTAGGGCTAATTACCCCCGTCCCTGGGTACACTGGGGCAGCCCTGGGATACTGAGGGACTGGGAAGTCTCAAAGCAAAGAGATGGAGGAGGAAAGGAAAAGAAATAAATTGCCTTGCGCCATTGTGTGTGTGCTTTTGGGGCCAGGGTCAGCTGCACATGTTTAATTTCTCATTTGCCTTATGGCGATGCCTTCTGGCAGGCACGCACCATCCCACGGTGTGCTCTGTTTGCAGGAGGGGGCACTGCCACTGCAAGGTGTCATCAGGGCTGCAGAGGGTATAAACTACCCCAATACCCTGCTGGCTAATGCCAGGCTGCTGGGGAGGGGAGAGGCTGGAGTGGTGAGCATCTCCTGGCTGCCTAGCAGTCCTTCAAGGGGGCACAGGGGTACAGCTGGGGCTCTGCGAGCGTCAGGCTGGCTAACCTGGGAGAGCAGGAGCATATGCTGAAATAGCCCTCTGCATTTCCTATTGCTCTGTGCTAGGTATCTATGAGGTTGAGATGATGAAATGCAGCTATTTCTGGGAAGTGGAAGGACTCTGCAGTATTTATTTTCTGCTACAATAATACTTTATCTCTTTCTTTGTATGAGGCTTGGAGGATTGAGCAGGGAATACCTGCTCAGGAGATCTCAGAGTCAGGCTGCTCCTTGTAGGAGTCTGAGTCTTGGGATGCTTTTTTTTGCCTTTACCTACAAGGACGCTTTATGGCTGGCTTGCTAGGTGAGGTTTTTCAGTGCATAAGGCTTCCTGCTAAGGATAGAGCTGATTTCTCAGTGAAACAATCCAGAAGCAGATACAGGGCCATGGTGCTCCCTTGCATTTGAGAGCCCAGTTGCACCCTGCAGGCAGCGATGCCCTCCGACCAGAGCAGCCGTGAAGCTTGCAAGGAGCTTTTTTGGAGGAGGCAGCTCAGCCGTGGTTAGCGAGGGGCTCGGAGAGGCTCTGACGGCTATCAGGATTAAAAATACTTCAGGGGAGTTGTAGCCAGCGTTGTGCTGACTTGAAAACAAACCCTAGAGAGTGAGCTGAAATAAATGGCTTCGTCTGGCATTGCATCTCCTCAGCCTCTTGTAGCAAATTGAAAGCTGGTTCCTGCATAATTCAACACGCATTGCTGTGAACAAGGATGTGTGTTGCATCTAAATAGAAGCAGGAGGCTTGTTGAAATGCCCTATTATTGTCAAGCGGCTTCTGTCGATGAGGTGGCATTTGTAGCAGGTTTAGCAGATGTATGAGATCAGCAGCTCGCAGTGACGAGGCCACCGGATGAGGCGAGGGAAGACGGAGGAGCTGCCCTCCTCCCAGCCCTCCCCAGAGAGCCCATGTGACGGGAAGGCAGACAAATTCAGTCCCGAATAGACACGGGGTAAAACACAAGCTGTTTCCTATTAGCCTGGGATGTTGGGTCCCTTTATTTGCGCCCCTGCACCTTAGTCCATCTGCATTGAATGCTGCCAGTGAGCTGGAGAGCTCCAGCGCTTGCAAGGACGTTTCCACGGGGCTGTGCCAGGCTGGGACGGAGGTGGCAGGGTGCTGCAGGAGTTAACACCCTCCTCTCCCAGATGCTGTCATGTCTGTGACTGTCACCTTGTGCCATGGGGCCCTGGCTGCTCTGAGAGCGGAGATGCCAACTCTGGTTGAGGGAGGTCCCTCTGCTTTGCCAGGCTGGCACTGGCACTGATTTCTTCCACCCGTGACAGTGTGGGACCCAACTGTGGGGCTTCAGCACAGTCCTCGGAGCTGGTAAAAGGGGAGGGCAGGGGGGCTGCAGCCCGTGAGCTGTTCCAGCAGCCTTGGTATCTAAACACGTTGTTGTTGGTGAAGCGTGCTGCTCCGAGTATGTGACCAGGGAGGGGACCCATGGCTCTGTCCTGACACCTGGATTGACACCAGAGAGGATGGGGTACGTTCATGCTTTGAAGCCCATGACGGGGAAAGGGGAGTACAGTGGGGTGTGATCCCTGTGGGTGGCATGGGCAGGACGGGGAAGGATGCTGAGCCAGGCAGAAAGCAGCCAAGACAGAGGGATGTGCCCCTGCAAATCTGTTCTTCTGCCTTGGGTGGTAGGAGAGTGCCAAGACTAGGGTTTCAACGACCATCACTAAAACACTCACTTGAAGTAATTGCCTTGGTGAGCCCCTGATAACAGCTCTTCAGCTGCTGCAAATAGCTGCTAATTGTGAAGGTTTTCTGGCTTCTGACCGTGGCAAAGGGGATAAACCCTTTGGGAGGCTCCCACAAACTGTAAGTGAGCATGGCTGCAGGATTCCTCCACGCTGCGTGTCCCAGCAAGCCCCCAGACCCCGTGTGATCCCTGTCCCTCGGGAGCTGGGCACTGGCCGTATGCCCTCAGCAGGTACCTGTCCCCAGGCAGTACGACGGGGTGCGAGGATGGGTTTGCCTCTGCCCCGTGTCCCCGGCAGCTGCGAAGCTGGGCTCCTGCAGCATAAGCACCACCTCGGATGGGCTCCTGGCCACTGAAAGGCAAAGCTTGTAACTGAGAGGTGTTATCCCCATTAGCTCTTAATTGGCCTTTGAGCAGCTGGTTTCAAGTCACCATTTTCTAGAAGATGTCTCCAAGCTCCGGTTTTCCAGAAGGATCAGGTGCCTGCGTGTCCTTTCATTCTGTCACACTGGGGCACCGTGCCCTTGCTATTTACTGCAGGAGGGGATTTGCTTACCGTGCACGGGGAGGATTTCTAGCACCGCTTTGCAGATCCCCTCCTGGAGACAGGCAGGGCCCTTTCAGCCTGCAGCGATGATACTTTTAGCTGCCTCTCTATGGTGATTAAGTTCTGCCAGGAAACACCGTGGTGGTTCCAGGAACTGGAATCTGAGGTGTAATTAAAGGCTGGGCCCCTCGCGGAGGCTTTGTATGATGCACCGAAGGCTGGGTACAGCTTGTGCTGCCTGCAGAGCAGTGGTGATACAGCCTGGGCTGGGAGACCCGGAGCCCGGCTTGCTGCATCAGGTCGAGTCCTAGAGACGGTACCAACCCGCCCAAAAGCAACCCCTAATAAAAGCTTTGGCAAAAACATCTAACTTTCCTAAAATACCCCTTTCATGGGGCTGTGCAGGCACTTGTTCTGCTGTCAGGTTCTGCTGGAGCATGGGGTCTCCTGTAAGTCGTGTCCCGCTCCGGGGCGTGCAGGGCTCCATCCCCATCCCGCCCCGCGGGAGCCGGGATGCCTGGCTGCTCCGGCTTGCTGACCGAACTCGGATGACTTGAAGTTGGTGATGTTCCTATAGCCTGGGCCAAGGGTGTCCCTTCTCACCCTTCCTGCAAATGCCTCTGAATACTGACATTCCCCGTGTTTCCAGTGAAACGCTTCACCCTGCAAAGCCCCTCCTCACACCCAGTTTAGGGTTTTCCTGTTTTCAGAAGGATATCCCATCTTTTCTCCCTCTTCCGGGGAAGAGCCCAATCCCTGCTCACATCTCCTTCCCCAGGGAAGAGCCCCAGCTCCCCCAGAGCGAGACTCCCCTGCCCTTGCACCCCTTGGGAGCTGCGGAGCATGTAACGATGCTCCCTGTTCCTCAGCTGCGCTGCTGAACGCGAGCCCATTCCCATCCATCTCTGCATGCAACAGGTGAAAATACTTCGAAGGCGGGTGCCCCTGAGCTTGCCAGATGCTGGTTATTTTAAGCCTGGAGAATGGGAGACATTGGCTACTGAGGCACAGAGTTTGTGTTTGCTGCCAGGGGACAGGGGAGGGGACCGGGCAGGGGTCCGGGGCACGGCTCTGGGGGACAGGAGTGAGACTCAGCAGCGTGGTCCTCATCCACCCAGCCTGGGAGAGGGGTTTGCCATCGAGCAGCCAGCTCGTGGTGAGGAATAGCCTTGTCCTGCTGCAACTGAGACTCTTGCCAGAGGGAGAGGTTATGCTGGCGTTCGTGTCTGCTCTGTCTCGGCTGCACTGAACTCACACCCCTTCCCCCTGCCATCCGGGGGTGAAGTAAACACTCCTCCTCCGACTTGGAAACTGCTCTTTTAAGGACATGGAAGAAAAATAATCGTACAGTCAAAGCTGCTAGATATCAGCAGGGATTACAGTGGGATATGTGGAGGGGCTCATACATCCCTGTCCAGAGAGGTAAACCCTATATACACACTCGTACTAGCGAGGTTGGTCTTCGCTGGGGTTAGACAGTCTCTTCCAGTTCCTAATCACAAGCCCACTTGAGCTGTTAGCAGTTCCTTTAAACAGGGATTTGGTGTGTTTAGGCTGACTGTCCTCCTTGAGAGCAGATGGTTTTTGTTACCGGATAATATTTCAAAGGAAAGGGTTTTTCTCTTCTTTCTGTAATGCCCTCTCTGGTGCTGGTTTATTGAGCTGGGAGATGCTGGCACGGGGAATGTGCGTGCTGCACGGGTGCGGAAGCCTCCCCATCCCTGGGCTGGAGCCAGTTTGGTTCATCAGTCAGTGTGATGGATATTGGGTCTCAACACTCTTGGTTCCTATTTTGGAGCTTGCTAAAAACTACTTAAAACCATGTGGTGGAGAAGCCAAGTCACCTCCTTTCCCTGTGACTGATAATGTCCGCTCATGGGGTGCTCCCAACTTCGGGGTCCTCCCCTGCAGCAGGGAGGCAGCAAGACCCTTCAGCTGCTCCTCCAGCCTCTCCTCTTCTTGCTCTGCCTTCTCCCAGCCTTTCAATCTCCTTTTCTTGGCAGCCCAATGACCCGGTGACGAACATATGCCAGGCAGCAGACAAACAGCTCTTCACCCTGGTGGAGTGGGCCAAGAGGATCCCCCACTTCTCCGAGCTGCCCCTGGACGACCAGGTCATCTTGCTCAGAGCAGGTGAGTGGGAACCGTCCCCACGCGGGCTCCGGCACGGGGCCATAGGAGCGCTACATCTCAGCGGTGACAGGTATTACGCTGAGATTTAGGTCCCGGCAACTTGAAAGCCTTTAACTGATTCTGAGTAATAGCCTCTGATAATTCAATTGCCAAATAGGATTTAAAAAGCCGCAAGGGATGGGTTGCTGAATGTGATCCAAAATGTTGCACCAGCTGCCAATCAGCTGAAAAATGTCCCGGCTTCATCTCTGATGAGCGAGGTGCTTGGAGATCTGCGCTGGGTAATTTAAACCGAGGGAGCTACGCGCTGCCTTCCTCCCGAGCTGAGACTTGAAAGACCAAGTGGGCTTGGGACTCCATGAAATTCCATCAAACTAGAATGTTTGATCATAATTAAAACCAGAAAGGGGAGAAAAATATATCAACCTCCTTCTCCCACCCACCAAGATGAAAATAAAATTCTCCGGGCTTATTTTAAATTTCCTTGTGCGGCAGGGGGTCTGCAAGAATGGAGGCTTTGGGAGGTGAAAAGCAGTTAGCTGTAAAATGTGCCTTCTCCCATCGAGTAAATTTGAGCCCCTACTGCACAAAGACGAGGGAGGACAAGAAATCAAGAGCAGAGCTCGACGAGGGTGAATTTTAGGCAAGAAGCTGTGTGTGTAGCTCCAGTCATCAGATAAGTGATTAAAAAGGCTTTGGCTTGACGCAGCAGTGAATTTTGCTCCCTTAAACAAAGAGGAAGGCAAGTTGTCGGTGGGACAGATGAAGTGGCTTCCAGCAAATGACAAACTCCGTGTGAAGGGTGAGACTGGGAGAGGAAAGGAGGAGAGCTTGACGGCTGGTGGTGGCACCCAGCTCTCCGCTTGGTGATGAGAGACACCGACCTTGGCGACTCGAAGTAGTCAAGGGAATTGAAAAGGGAACGGTGGAGGAGCTTGGTGCAGAGCAGAGGTGCAGCCTCAGAGCCGGGCGAGCTGGTGAGCTACCTGGAGTGAACCAGTCTGGCAGCCAAACCCAAGTAAGCTGGAGACTCTGAAGCCCCTGGTAGTTTTAAAAGTTCCTCTTGTTTCCCCAAAATGCCCTTTTGTAGGGAATTCAAGAGTGGAAAACGCTGCAGGGTGTGTGCTCCTCTCTCTGCACTCTTCTGGCCTCAAATCAGTGCCTCTGTAGACAAGACACTGCTGATTCACCTTGATGGCAGCATTCCTGGCTTCTCACTGTAGAAAGTGTGTGCCCCAAAAATAAATGCCCATGAAATTGAGCAGGAAAATGCTTTAAGAACCAAGTGCAAACTATTCACTTCAACACAAAACATAGGAAGTGCCAGAACTCCTCCGGTCCAGGTTGCTTCAGGAGAAGGTATAAGGGCTCCAGAGTAGGAAGATGATGGGATTGGTGTTTCCCCCTTCCCACCACACAAGCACTAGCTGTCATTCTGTTTAATAAGGCTGACTGTAGCCCCAATGCATGAATTTTAACACTTTCAGCAATTTTTAGTTGACTATCAACCAATGTAACCGCGTACCTTGGTCCTACATACAAATACCCAGTGCCTCTTGCAACCTCTCTGAAATCCTTGACCTCAATGGTTTCTGGGCGATTAAGTCGCACCGTTTACTGGTGTAGGTTTTCCACTCTTCTTATATTACTGAAAGGAGATTTTTATAGTCACATTTCATCTAGTGGTTACAGCAGTATTCTGGGAATAGAGAATTTGGGGGTTTTATTCTTGGCCTTCCCTGGGTGGCTCCTGCTAGCCCTTCGGTGAAGGTGCTCCTCTGACTTTTCTGTGGGTGTTGCCAGAGCTGGCTCAGAGCCCTCTCTGGAAAATACAAAAAGTGTATTTTTGAAGAGGGTCTCTAGAGCCTCTTGTGAGAGTGGATGAGCAGGGGAAGCATCTCTATAGAAATCTTTGGGGGCTTTCTGCAAATATCACAGGGAAGAACTGGATTCAGACAAAAACCTGCCTTTTTCTTTTGTGAAATGGAAACAAAACCAACAACTACAGTTCAAGGTTTTCCTTTCTCTTTAAAAGAAGGCTAATGGAAGCTGAACTGGAGATTTTCTGACTTGATGTTTTCTCCTTTGTGCTGGTGCTTGTCATGACCAACTTCGAGCTGGCACCCTGGAGGGGCCACTCCACGGGGCAGGAGGAGAGGGGGCTGCAGACCCCATCACACCCCAGATTTCATGGTGGCTCTAACCCCATGGCCGTGAGGTGGGCTGAGCACCTGGAGCGACTCTGATGGGCTCCCTGCTCCAAGCGTCTCTGTCGGGGCCTCAGATAACCTCCCCCAAGTCTTTTAACCAGCGGCTCTATCTATTATTGAGTGAGGAAAGCAGCCTGCTGAGAACAGCTGCCCATGAAATATTTAAGTATTAAAAATCAGCTAAGAGCATCAGTCAGGTTCAGTCATGCATCCTTGGAGGCAAAATCAAGTGGAGCACGCATCTTTGGAGGAGTGGTGCTGGATGGGCCAGCAGTAGCTTTCCTTTAATCCTGAATCATTTAAAAATCTTCCCTCTTTGAGCTTTTTGGAGGAGAGGGGAACCCAACTTTTTAAGCCTGTTTTCCCTGGGTTTTCTTGTTTCCAAGCTTGCTATGGCTGAGTTGGGAATAACCCGATGTTTTCTTTGCATCGAGGCCAGCCTGGCAAAGGATGCTGAGCACTACATCTCTGCAGCTGCAGTTCATTTTATAGGGCTGGTGGGGAGACTTGGTAGTGAGATGGGTTAACGTGATGGTCACTGCACTGCCAGGTGCCTCCCCTACCCCAGGGGAGCCGAAGCATCCCCGGAGGCTGCAGCCACCTTGTTTGATGAGAAAGGAGTCGCAAGAGTCAAAGAAATCTGCTCTGCTTCTCCAGAGCTTGGGCTGAAACGCAAAACTCCTTGGGTAGACTTGTTTGATTTCTAACTCAGATTTGCTGCCTGTTTTATACCTGATTTTTCCTGCTTGCCTCTTTATCTTATCAGCTCTTTGGGGATGCTCTGGTGAAGGCACCAGGTAGAAGTAGGTTCCCCATTTCAGCCGAAACATCCTAGCTCTAAATGGGAATAATTCAGCTGAAGGATGCTGATTAATCCAGCTCCTTAGCTGGAATAAGCCCAGCACAGATGTTAGCGGCACCCCGCAGCCTCACCACTTTCACATATTCCTGGCAAGCCAGAGGCTGGATTCGGCACCCTGGGGTGTTGGGTCATGGCCGAGAGTCGGGGCAGAGTTGTGAAAGCTGGTGTGGCGGAGGGATGTTGCGAACCAGCTCTAGTTTCTGTTGGTTGGAGCCGCATGGAGGGGTTGTGTGTGGAGTTGCTGTGGGTCTGCATGTAAGGGCTGGTGGGAGGCACCCACGGCACCTTTCTGTGGGTCTGGCTCTGGGAGGTCCTCTTCAGCCACGGAGCACGGTTCCTGCAGGCTGCTGGTGCAGTCCCAGGTCTTCTTCTCCATTTCAGAGTGTTGCAATCCCTCTGCAAGTGCCAGGCCTCGCCCAGTAAATAGCCCAAAAAATGTTCCCATGATTGGGGTGGAAACATCCTGTGGCCACTTAGGAAAGAAAAAATATTCCTTGTCAACATTTCTAATGACACAACCCATCTCTGCAACAGTAGGTAAATACAGCACACGTGGACCTTGTATTTATTCCACTCAGTGAGAAAAGACATGTTTCTGTGGCAGGAGAGGAGGTGAAGGATGTTGTTGCATTGCTTTTCCAGCCTGGGAAAAAAAAAAAAAGAAAATTGAATATCCTGACATTTCTGGACCCTGCCAAGCAGCCCTGTGTTCCGGACACCAGAACATTTTCAGGCAGGGTAAATCAGCCACGTGATGAGCGTGAGACTCTCCAGGGTTGCAGAAGACCCATCTTGTCTTATTGAAGATGCCTTTCCTGGTTCAAAGTCACCAAAATTTCCACCCTTCAAAACTTTACAGCATTTCTTCTTGTTCGGGGTTTGTTTTGGGCATTCTTGAACTCAGCTGGTAGGAGATTTAAGAATTTGAAGACATGTTAGATTAGGAAGGGGAGCGGGAAGGCGGGGAGGGAGGTCGCATCTCCCTTCCCTTCCCCATCTGTAACCAGCCCAGACTGCTCCCGTGGTGTCCAGGCTCAGAGGATGTGTTTTCCCATCTCCTGAAGTAGCATGTCCAGTAACTAATAAGACAAAAGCTGATTTCCAAGCAGCTATGGAAAGCTGTTAGTGGAGCAGTCATGGAGGTGGGACATCCCTGTACAGCGGCAGGTGAGAGGAGAGGCAATCCCTTCCAGTATTTATGCGGCAGAAGCAACAAATCTGCAAGCAAGAGTTTTCATGGTCCCGATTTACACAGCTGAATAATGGTGAATGAACTTTTGTGCCCCATTATGGCCTGAAAATGAGCCCAATTAGCTGATATAAAGCGTTAATAGGTCTTTAACTGCTCAGAGGCACGGGAGTATAAGGTCAGAGGGGGAACGCAGGGCTGCACACCCACTTGTAGGTTCACAGCGAGAGGAGCAGGGCAGAGAGCTGTTTGCTCTGGTGCCTGCAAGGTTTATAGAGGAAACTGCTTCCCTTATTAGCGTTATATTTTTAGTGCATTTGTTCCTTAATGGTTTTTTCCTTCCCTGACATCCAAGAAAGGGTTGGCTCCCCCCTCCCTTCCCATATCCAGCCTCGTTACTTTAGCAAAGGCGGTTCTTGAGCAGTTTCCTCCTCTCTTTTTAGCACCGGGGAGGTGATGTTGCTGATTCCCGAACCCGCTGAGGACCCCGTGGCTCTAACCTGCGGCCTTGGTTGTTTTCTCCTCCCCAGGGTGGAATGAGCTCCTAATCGCCTCCTTCTCTCACCGCTCCATAGCTGTGAAAGACGGGATCCTCTTAGCCACCGGGCTCCACGTGCACCGGAACAGCGCGCACAGTGCTGGCGTCGGGGCCATCTTCGACAGGTGGGCAGAGGGAGAGAGGGATGGATGGATGGATGGAGGGGAACGCATCTCAGGCCACCTTGCCTAGACATCCCCGTCTCTGTCTCCGCACCGGTCTGCCTCCGTTCCCCGCATTGCAACCTGCTTGAGGGGTCGGATGGAGATGCATTGGCATGTGGGCTCGTGGTCGGAGGAGCCCAGGCTGAGGTGTTGTCTGTCCCACGGCATGTGTGGAAACGTCGTGGTCCTTGCTGGAGGCAACAACATTAAATCCCTCCTCTGAAACCTGCAGAAACCAACAGCCCGAAATAGTCAGGGAGAAGGCTGCCCAGTGCAAATCAAAGCCTCTTTCATGGGGTCCAGATGCCTTCTAATGTTACGAGGAGGCCACTCCTTTATTTCTTTTCATCTTTAATTGGACCAAGACGTGATTTTATTTTCACAATGAAAAAGCACCAAAAATACCCAGCAGGTTCCACATGCGTATCCCGAGGGCTCTTTAATCTCCTGCTTTGGGAAAGTGTTTTAAAGCCAGACTTCCAGGGTGTTTGACCCACAGTGTGGCTCCAGACGCCGCTTAAATGGTGGCAGATTTCTCTGCCCGAGACTCATCTTGAGACGACTTAGTTGAAACCAAATCACCTTTGCTTCTTTGCTTTGCAAGGAAATTGTTCTTTGGACCTGGGTGACATCATTTGTTTCCTGTGAGGTCATAAGTGCAAGATCATGACTTCACTGCAGGATCTAACAGGAAAAACTGGGCAATCAGTGGAAAATGTTTCGAGACCGGCACCTGCAGTAAGAGCAAAGGGAGTAATAAAAATTACTGGCATAGGAAATTGCTTTTAGATACCTGTTGTTTTTTTTTTTTTATATTATTATTTTTTATTTTTAGGCCGCTTTCTCCGGTGCCAAAGCCTCTCAGTCAATGTATGAAGCCAGTTTTTATGGTCCCTGTTGTTGTACAGGAACAACTGATGTTCCTAATGAGCTATTTTTGATACAGGAGGAAAATGAGGGCATATCCTCAGCTGGTATAAGCGAGCACTGTCCCATGGCTTCATTAACCATGCACCGGAGGACCTCACTCTGGGTCTGACACCTGGGTGTTTTTTCATTTCTTTTTAATGCTGACGCCTGTGATTTCTGTGTCCTTTGCAGAGTACTGACAGAACTCGTGTCAAAAATGCGAGACATGCAGATGGACAAGACAGAGCTAGGCTGCCTGCGAGCCATTGTCCTCTTCAACCCCGGTACATGCCATTACCTTCTCTCCAGTCCGCTCTTGGCTGATGCGGTGTCCTTTTCGCTCCTTTTCTTACCTGTAAAGCTCCGAGGCCAAATAACCGAGGGCACCCAACTCTCGAGGCAGGGCAAGAAGGAAGAGAGACAAAGTCAAATTAAGTGCTGCACGTGCATCTGCCACCTTACAAGCACGTCCTTTGCAGGTCAGGGATGGATCTGGATCCCTGCCCAGGGTTGCTCTCCAGGCCTCCCTTTCCAAGGGGTGTTTTCCTCTTCCTAGCAGGCAGCACAGTTTCACGGTCTGAAATATTCTCCGTGCAGGGCCCAGCCTTGGCCGGGACTCGGCTGCGATCATCTGAGGAGATGGCAAATGCTGCTTTTGGAGCTGACTCCTGCTGATGGGCTGAGTTCTCTGCTGAGCTTGAGGGGCTTTGGTTTGATCAACGGACAGAGTCTTCCTATTTTCAGTGTTTCAGCCGACTCTGTAAAAAGAAAATCCTGGCGCTTGAGGCAAAAATGAATCTAGATATACTTTAAGACAGAAGTATGGGTTAGAGCAAAGCTAGAGCATGGACCTTGTTGTCCTCTGTTTCCTGATCTCAAGATCCATGGGCTTTTATTAACTGCATTTCTGGAAGAAAGGCATGAAACGTCCTTATAAAATACACAAGAATTTTATTTTTTGTCTGCAGCTTGCTTAGTTTTACAGACTCTAAGAGGCTTCATGCTGCTCGCTTTTCCCCCTTGGCCCCAGCTGCCCCAGGGAAGAAGAAGGTTCAGTGCCGGGGGTTGTCTCCGGCGTTTCAGAGAGCAAAGCCCTGCTGCAGCAGGAGATGGGCTGTCAGCCTGCAGATACCTGTACAGCTCTGTTGGGGGGGTTCTCTAGATTTTAGAGCGAGTCAGTCCAGAGCAAAAGCAGATGGCAGCCGAGGACAGACCTCCACATCTGCGGCCACCCCTTCCCCTCCCTGCCCTTGCAGGAGCACGGTTTGTGCCCAAGCACGGCTCTTTCTCTGGCTTTTCTCACCAAACCCAGGCCAGGGCATTTCAGCAGGGTTTATTGCTGTTTCTCGAGTTTGTTTTTTTGCTTGACTTTTCCACCCCTCCCCCCTTGTAATCACCAGTAATTTATTGTCTTTAATTTGGGATTAGCCATATATGGTAAAAGAAGGGGAATCTGGAGAGGTTCCCGTGGTGCACGTGCTTGGGGATATCGATTGCTTGACTGTCCCTTTCACCCTACTAAAAACAGATCCTCGCCGCCTCGTGGGGGACCTGCCAGAGCGGGGGCTTTTCGTTTAGCCCTACCACAGTGTTTCGTGTGGGAGGGGGAAATCCCTCGAGCCCAGGACTTGAGGGGGACTTAAACCCTTTTCATGAGGGTCTGTGACCACTGGAATGAGCCAAAATGGTTGGGGATGGGGTATGAGGTGGAGTAAAACAGATTCGTAGGGCAAACCTTTCAGGGCTTGAACGCTCCCCGGGAGGTGTGAGATACTGCCCCAAATTCCTGGGGTTCAGACCCACGCTGTGCCCTGGTGTGGTGGTGCCGGGAGGGATGGAGGGGGCAGGGGGAGTGCATGGGGGGGTCCTTGCCTGCCTGGAAAGCCTGGAGGTTTTTGGCTGATGGTCATTTCGTTGCCTTTTAGACTCGAAAGGTCTCTCCAACCCAGCTGAAGTGGAGGCGTTACGGGAGAAGGTGTACGCGTCGCTAGAGGCATACTGCAAACACAAATACCCCGACCAGCCCGGGAGGTGAGTTGCTGGCTGAGCCCTGTCCTCCTGCAGCCTCGCAGCCCTGCAAAGCCCCGTGCAGTGGGTGCTGCAGCTGGTGCAAAGGGTGCTGCAGCCCGGGGCAGGGTCTGAGCGCTGTCCTCGGGGTCGCTGCACCCGCAGCATGCGGGTGCTGGGTCCCTTCCATTTAGGGCTCTCTGTTCCCACGTCTTCTGGGAGTGAACAGTTCTCTGCAGAGAAAACCACTCATTTCTACCTGCTTCAGCTGTGAACGTCCTTAGAAAATCCCCCCTGTGAAGTGCAGAGAGGACTTTATTCCCGTGCCAGTAACTGCAACGCAGCCAGGACAAGGTCGGGCAGTAACGGCGGTGCCGAGACCTGAGGAGCCCCGGCTCCTGCGGCCGCAGCAGCGGGATGAACACATGGGGGAAGGGGTATCATTTCCCTTTTGGCAACCACGGAGAGCAAACCACAGCGAAAATAAGACGCACACGGAGTTAATTTTCGGTGGCAGATGAGCATCATTGCTGGGAAGTGAAAGCCTCAATTGATGCTCTTTTCTCCCCTCCCCGCCTCCCCCAATCCAGCTGGGAATGGGAGGGGGAATTAGGAATGCTTTCCTGGACCGCTCAGGAGCTGAGTGGGCGCATTTTCCCAGTTACAGCCTGAAGCTGGCAACTGCCAGTTAAGTTACTGACAGTCATTTGAGAAACCAGGCAAAACACTGGAAACTGCTGCTGGTGCGTATCGCTGCTGAGGCGTGAGTATTGGGAAAAACAGCCCAAGCAACTGGGATTTGCATCTCACCTGCATTCCCGGTCTTGCGTGTCTGGATGGTTAAATAAAAAAAAAGATGTTTTTACAGCAGTGAATGAAGTGGGCAGATCACGCCCTCAGAAGTAATATTGGACTTATTTTTCCCCCCACTTTGGGTACCAATGTGCTGGCAGATGAAAAGAGACGCATTGTTAAGGGGCTTCTTGGATGTTTATGGATGGCTTGTGGCAGGGAGAGTTAGGATGAAGGTACCATTGGGTGTGTTTGACTTCGCGGTGAGGAGGGGAAGTGAGGGATGAGCACAGCACAGAGCAGGGGTGATTACCGCTCCTCTCCCGGGTGGTTTATGTGGACCTCAGGCCAACTCTCAAGCTGACTCGTCTTCCAAAAAGCATTATTACACTGCAATTCCTAAGCAAATCCAGACCCAGACCCTGGACTTTGGCTGTTCTGGCGTTTCAGAAGAGCTCTGCTCCCCTTGGGGCTCACAACAAGCAGCCAGCCCTACCTGGCACAAGGAGAGCTGCTTTGGAAATCGTGGCCAGCAGCTCTCCTGGATTATTCCCCCGGTGGGATGAACTCTTTGCTTCTCACGGGCGTCCAGCGTCCGCAGCTGAGTCGTGCTGCTCTTGCACGCCGCTGCTCGCTGCTGCAGGCTGGGGTGGGGCTGGGCAGGGGGCTGGCATGGGGACAGCCCTGCTCTTCATCGACCAAACCGCCATGAAGCCGCTGTGCATGACTGAGCAAAGTCAAAATCAGTTCCCCAGGGCTCTACCTCAATGATCAGTGATGTGTAAGGGAGCATTTTAGGTCTGGTAGCTGCACCACGGGCTCTGGCGTTTCATCTCTCACTGGCTTTGAATGACCTTGGGCTGGGAACCTCCTTGTATGATCCTCACACCCTGCTTTGGAGACCTTAAAGGTTTTTTGCACGCTTAGGGCTGTCCTGAGAGCCATGACTGGGCACTGCTGACATTACTGCATCTCTTGTACGGTGCAATGGTGGAATAAGCCTAGGTAGCTCAGGAGAGTTAACTTGTGGGCTGGGAGTGCGGAGTTGCACAAGAGCTAAACAAGCTCTCGGGAGCTCTCTCCATCCTCCTGGTCTCATGGCACAATGTGATCACCATCTGGGGCTGGAAACAAGTTCTTCCTGTGGTTGAGCAAACGCCTGGTCGAGCCCGTGGCGGGCGCCCTCCCCTGCTCCACGCCGCGGCAAGCGCTTGGCTTCCCCACCTCTTCAGCTGCCCTTTGGTGCGTGACTTCAGCCTAGTCCCCGGCCATCGAGAGCTTGCGAGCGCCATGTAAACACCAAAAGGGAACTTCTCTGCAGCAGTGAGGCGGAGGGAAGCATTCCTCGGAAAAACGGAGCTGCGTTCCCCTTGCGCCAGCCCCTGCTCCTCTGCAGGGAGGGCACGGTGCGTACGTGACACCGAGCAGCCGCAGGGAATCGGGGCTATTTTCTCCCCTCCCGGCCGCAGCCCTGGCACGTTGTACTGCGGGTTGGTTATCTCACAGTTAAACGTATCCGAGGGCTGGAGCCATCATCTGGTTTGGTTTAAAGTGAAACTTCCTGAATGGGATGGTAGGACTGATTTGTTTTTCCTGGCTCTGCTCCCACTGTTCTCGCCAGCTCAGCAAAAAAAAAAAAATAGGGAGAGAGAAGTGTGCGTGCATGTATAATATCTGTATGTTTATGCGTGTCTCTATGTGTGTGTTTTCTAGAAGGTCCCCTTCTCCCTGGGCTGGTTCCGGCCTTTGCTTATGTTCAAGCCCCGATTATGCAGCAGTAAAAACAAATAAACGCACTCCCGGCCATTAAAGGGCCTTTTCCCCGTTTTGAGAGCGGGGAGGCGACATCCCGCAGCGCCTGGGGTTGCTG
>NW_009205340.1:35421-35669 GCF_000690835.1 Fulmarus glacialis
GCCTGTCTCGTCGGCATCGCTGGTGCGACCTGACAAGCGTCTCCGCCGGGCAGGCTGGGGAGAAAGGGCTTTTGTTCGACTGGGGCTCAGCAGAGCCCCGCGCTGGGCAGGGAGAAGGGGAGCACCCTGTGTCCCGGCTGATTTGCAGCACTCCTTCCAGTTTTTGCGTCAAATGTCTCCTTGCATTGGCTTCACTGCCGAGGTGCCTCCAGCCCGGCTGTCAGCCGGGTTTCTGCCGCGCCAGCAGC
>NW_009205341.1:0-11314 GCF_000690835.1 Fulmarus glacialis
TGCAAACAAATTCCCTACAGAATGAATTTATGATTTGTATCATTATTAATATTGCACTTGGACGTGGAATTGCTACTTCAGAAGATTTCACCTCATTTTGGTGAGCATGTGTTTATCTGCAAATCAACTGCAACCCCCCTAACTTTCTTCCTTTTTTTTGTAAGATGAAGCAGTTAGTTAGAAAAATTATAATAAAATCTATTAACTGCTTGTTACTGCAGGGGGAAATAACATTGCATCCAAGCTCACATCTGCAACCATTGATTCTGAAGTAGTGACTGACAGCACCCGACTGACTAAGTAGGTTATAACAAGCTAGCTCCAGGCTGGAACAGCCAGTGGAGTGCAGAGGAGAAACACTGGCCTCTAAACTTGTCTTAAGCTGAAAGAAAGGCAGGAGAAAAGGAAAGAAAAAAAGAAAGATGGAAGAAAGAACCCTCTGCCAACAGTCGCTGTCCCTGTTCTCTTGTCAAGCAGTAGCAGCTTGTAATTGCCAGTTTTCTCTAATTCATAGTTATATCTTGAGGGGACAAGAAAGAAAATTCTTTGTAACAGATAGCAGTAAAAGTATTATTCATCTAATCATTCACAAACACATGTGTTTGTGTTTGAAAGCTATGCCTTCATGTATCCACAGCATAACACATACCCAGACAGGCAAAAGCAGCCACAGCAGCGCACAGGGACATAATCCAAATGAACGTCACTCCACTGCACAAAGACACATGTGCACACAATAGCATACAAAACGCAGCTGAATGTACTCTGCTCAGCTGGACATAGGACTGGAGCACATTCAAATGCAAATAACATATATTTTCTACAAGAACTTTGCCCTTCTGAGACTTTGTTTCTTCCTTTTGGGTTACTCCTTTCCCCAGCTCTCTGCAACAGCCATGAAATGCTTTTTCTCCCACCCAAAACCCACGTGCTTTGCACTTTTACTGTCATACAGACAGATTATATTCCTCCTTCATGTCTAAGCACTCAGTGTAAATGCAAATATATAATATCACAACATGAGGCAAAAACACACTTCAGGACACTTAAAATGTCATTTCAAAACCAAAGTCCTGATGACTCTCAGGCAATGATTTATATTATTGCACTGCTGCATTGTGGTGATTATGATTTCAGGCAGGTCAAACTGCAGGAGACCCACACAAGCAGAAAATCTGTTCCTACAGCATCATTCCCCAAAATGCTGGCAAGTTTCAGTGAGCTGAAAATGTTCTTCTATTTTTCCCAGTGCAGAACGGGAAATTTTCTGAAATCTAGAAAACGTTCAAAGGTAGCAAATGATATTTCCCACTTTCTTTCACTTAAAAATGAAGATCCTTGGTAGACCAGCTAATTCTACTTCAATGGTCTTAGGTTTACAGCTGGAGATCTATTGTATTCAATAAAGCTCTGGCTGAGGCCAGGCTTTGCTTACAATTTGCATGATTCACAGATTTTAAAGGCAGAGGGGACAATGAGATCATTAAAACTGACTTCCTGAATACTGTAAGTCTTTATTTCCAATGGAATATCTCCACATCAAGCCCACTAAAAGATCTTCCTGTCCTTATGTAAACATTCCTCTTCTCTTTCAAAACTCACTCAAAACTTAGCTACTTCAAGAGATGCTTAATCTTCCAGAGAGGCATCCAAGCTTGATTTAAAGGCATCAAGACAAAAAAGAATCCACTTTTTCCCTTAGCAGTTTGTTCCAGTGGTTAATCACCCACACTGTTAAAAAATATTGTGCTTTATTTCTAATTTGTCTGGCTTCAGCTTCAGACATTGTCTCTTGTTATGCCTCGCTCTGCTAGATTAAAGAGCTTTTTAGTAGTTAGTGTTTTCTCCCTGTGAAGGTACTTAGACACTCTAATCAAATCACCCCTCAATCTTCTTCTCGATAAGGTAAATAGGTAGAGCTCTTAAAGTGTCTCACTATAAAGCATTTTCCATAGCTCTTAAATAATTTTTGTAGTTCTTTTCTGCATCTTCCCTGATTTTTCATCATTGTTTTTGAAAGATGAGCATCAAGAGTATTAAAAAAAAAGAAATTCTACAATCTGTTTTATCTTTGTCATATATAAATGTTAAACCAGTCCCTATTCCTACTCATCTGTTTAGACAGTCGGGGATTGCATTAGCTTTTTCTCGTTATAGCCACAGCTTGGAGGATTTGCATTGGCTTGTTTGCCCACTATAGCCCCTATAAGCAGAGCTACTACTTCCCACAGTACAGTCCAGTCCTGTGTTTCTTAGGTCTGCCCTTCATTTGTTTAACTTACATTTATTTCTTTACATTACACCAGAAAGAAGGCAAATATTTTCATGCACAGTTAGCAATCCTGTTGGAGGAATGGTGTTTGAGTGGCACGCTCCTCAGTAAAAAATCACTCCGCAGTTAAAAATCAAAGCTTTAACAAAAAACAAAACAAGACAAACCAAAAAAGTTGGTATAAAACCACTGCATTAAATGAATGAGAATGTGTGAGATATCATAATAATAATGAAGAGTACAAGAACGGTGACCAAATTCAAGTGGTTTGTTTATATTTCATTTTCCCCTTGCTGTTTGGTGACATGTAGGGTAGGACTTATTTACCCACATTCAGGCAATTTAAGTAAGAACCTTGTCTATAGTAGTCATCATACCACCCTCTAAATTAATAGCGAGACACAAACCTCTACCTGGAAAAGTCATCCTACCATCTTAAACAGTATTTTAGGGTGGGATGAATGTCCCTCTAAAGATGCTTACCCTTTTCTATTTGCAACAAAATTGTTTTACATGATTACCTTACATTAATCACCTAATTTTTAGATGGCTAAAGTTAGGTGAGGTGAATCCCATCCTTATTGCCTTGTGGTTTAATGTTTCTGTGAACTGTTAAAAGTACTATTTATCAGTACAGAGATGGTTGCTATGTAGTAATGGGTGACATGAAGCATGAAATGTGTTTAAAGTGTTCTGACAATTGAAAGGAGCAATATTACTCTGTGAATTCAGAAGCAGTTTGTGTTTTTAAGGCAAAAAAAGGCAGTTGTATTTAACTCCAGAACTGGAAACTCTTTCGTTACATTACCAAAGGTTCAGTTACCTGAAACACTGTAAAATCAGTGGTCATCATACCTGTAGAGAAGTGCAAGGTATTCACTATAGGTCCTTCCGGCAAATTAAAGAATACTAATGGATGGTCTGATGGTTAACTTACAGATCAGACAATGAATATTCTAGTAGTTAACTAGAAGGTAAGTTTACAATGTAGGGAAAGAAAATGTGTACAAAAGAAATAAGATAGTTTGAAGATAGTAAGCAAACTATTATGTAAACTGATGTACAAATCGAGTCGTAAGAAACATTTTGGGGGAAAATAGAGGCTGCTTCCAACTACTCCATTGACTGATACGTCATGGTTTGGCTAAGAGGAAATTTGTGCAAATGATTGGTCCTATGAAAAGTGAAAATTTTCAGTCCTAGGTGAGGTGAAGAGAAATAGCTGAAATGTTATGAACTGCTTGCAGAGCACTTTTTCAAATGCTTGAAGGAAGTCAATATTTCACTTCCAAAAAAATTGTGATTGGCTCTCACATTAATTTAGGCCTTTTGTATTTTTATTAGCTTCAAATCCATACCTTTGATTAGTTGTCAGTCACAACTTGCTTTGCTTTCTTGACCTCTAAACTCTTTCTATGGTGTACCACAACTAGACATGCAAATTTTCTGGAAGGTCTGATGATATGAAGAAATAAGTGAACAAAACTCTCACATCCTTTTTCTTGAAAAAATTGAGATGGACAAATTAGAACTATTAGCAACAGTCAGTTGTTCATCAAAACTAGGGTGTAGTTATTCCTTCAAGAAATGGATGTGCATTGTGCAAAATCCAGTAACTTCATAGAAAGGGTAAGCAGGATACTTGCTGAATGAGTAAATATAAAATCATTTACCTTTGAATAACAACAAATGTGCCTAATATTAGAGATGGAGTTTTTCTGCACACAGGAGTAGTGTTCATTACACCTTGTTTTAGACATTGAAAGGGGTTAGGTGTCTAATCTAAGATAGTTGTCTAGACTATGACCATTAAATAAGGGGAATTTTTCCCATCTTTTCATACCTTTATAACCAATACAGTAATATGATATGGATTTAGTAAGTTGTGACTTGCCACCCCTCCCAAAGTCAGGAAAACTAATATGATATTTAAGTGTGTAGCACATACATATCACTATATATCTATAGCAGAATCATATCAAGAGTCTGCCATGATATGGAGTGCTGTAATATACAGGAGTTGTAATAGAAAATATTGCCGGTTTTGAAATAGAGCTGAAGTGCAGCTTCAGTATTACCATTACGGATGCTGTCCTAAAAAAATTTTTTTCCATTCTGAATGAAAGTATTTTACATAACCTTTTTCATTGTTGCTGTTTTCATTTTAGACTATGAAACATTGGAAAAACAAATGAAGCTTTCATACATTTTCATCCTTCTCCTGTTTTGTTTTGTTTTGTTTTGTTTTTTCTTTTTAATATAATTTCCCCTGCATCCTATTCCTGAACAAAAACTCACTTATGAAAGTTTATCTTATTCTTTCACAGCTTTTTGAGACACATACAGTCTTTACAGGCAGCGAGAACAAAATACAAATAAGAAAACAAAGAGATAAATAGTTGAAAGTATGTTATGTTGACTAAAGTCTAAATTCTTTTAGTAGCAAGCAAGTCATATAACCTACCAATCTCTGTAGTGTCTGTTTCAGAGTACTGTTCATCTAACTGGTGGATTGCTTCACTATACATTTTATTTTTGTTGAACCTCAGCTTTCCATATCTTGCAGGATCCAGCCTCATTCCATTTTTGGTGCATGCATCTTTCATGTATTTGTGGATGGTTATTATAAATAAGCAGCAGGGCTTTAGGAGAACGAATCTTGTCAGACGAACTTGATTGCTTGTTTATGACAGAATTACAAAATTAGTGGCTGAAGGGAATGCATTTGGCATAATATATTTGGATTTTAGTAAATCATTTGATACGGTGTCTCAAAAAATTAGTTCAAATTGGCTGAGATATGAACTCAGCTTCATGTATTGAAAACTAACTGAACGCCTGTAAAGCAGGAGTAATGGTAAGTGGCACTGAACGAAGATGTCTGGGATTCAGAAGGCCAGCCAATATTGAACTTCTTCATTAAATGTGCATGATGCTGTGATGGAAGGTTGTACAAAGACGAAGAAAAAACACATGGTCTAAGATGAGTAAAAAGGTTTGGAAGAGAATAACTATTCATTTACAAGTAATTGTAATTGATTTCTCTCTTTATTTTCATGAAAATATCTGGAATATATAATATAGTTGAAGGAACCAGAATATAATCACTATTATAAACTCTCCTTTTTCCCTCTTTTTCTAAACATACCTGACATTATACACTTTATATTTTACGTTATGCACTATCTATTGAATATTACTGAGACAGGACGTCACGTCAACTAAGAATTTTACTTGTGCATCTTCCTAAATCTTTGCTTAGTTTTTAATCCTCAAAGAAAATCGAAAGAACTTTAACTGTGAAAAAGTTAGAGTTAATTAGAATAAAGACTAGCTCTATGATTTTCCCAGGGATCAAAGTAAGGCCAACCAACCTATAAATATCTAGGTCCACTTTTTGGCCTTTTTTAAAGATGGATTCAATATTCACCTTTCTCCAGTCATTGAGAACGTCACATGATCACTACAGCTTTTCACAGATGATACAGAGATTCCTGCAAGGATATCAACCAACCGTCTCAGCAGCCTTGGATGGAGCACATCTGATTCCCTGTTGCTCTGTAGGTCAAGATCCCTCTCTCTCAAGTTACTGCAACATTTAAATTCATTTGTGTGTTATATCCCTAAATGTTTTCCTGGGTGAATGGGGAAGGCAGATAATCTGACATATTATGATACAGCATATCACTATCTAGGCCAAAATTAGTATTTCAGAATTTACGAAATATATAGATGTAACATTATTGTTATATCAATTATTATATCCTATTACTGTATCATATATATGTGTAATGATCTTAAGCCAATCTAGAGTTTTGCAGTGGTTGAGAAGTGATTTGCAAATGCTTTGGCTTAGCAATATTTCTCTTCTCCTAGCTCTCTTTACGCCCCACCTTGCTGTTCTTTCTCTCTCTCCCCTTCATATTAGATTGTAAGTTCTTTGCAACAGGGCCTGTTCATTTGCATTTGCTCTATAATGTGCATGTCATGCTTGAGAGATACTGACTGTTCTGGTATACATGAGTGCTAGCTACAAGCACTGTCTCCGTTAGATGTACCTGAATTGAACTGTCAAATGGTAAATAATGTCTGTGGCAAGTACGCTAACTGTGAGTGGCAAAGAAGCCCTGGAGATTGATGAATAATAAATAACAACTCCCCTTTCTTTGTTAGCAGTATGTCCTTGTTCACCTGTGCACATGCTGGGCAGATGGTAAGCGCTGAGGGTGAATTCCACAATGCCGGCATGTGGGTGGAGGGGATGTCTTCACATGGGGAGACTTAATGTTAGCTTAGTCTTTATGTCAGTGCAGGGTACACCTTCAAAAGGATTGAGGCTCAGTCTTCTTTCTCCCTTTGCCATGTTTTTGCATTGACAGAGAAAAATAAAATGAGGACTGATCAGAGCATGGGGTCATTTCAGTACAGACTCTGCACTGTTAATTCCAGACATCACTGAAATTTGATTTAAAAAAAAAAAAAAAAAAAGAATGGGACTTATTACTGATATTGGTAAAACATAAACTATTCTCTCTTTCACTTCTTTCCATATATTCCATACCTCTTTCATGAAGTTGCTGCTGAGATTCTTAACGGGTATGTTTTTAGCTTCTTATCTGTACATGTGTTTATCAATAATAAATAGGGAAGACACCCTATCTAAAAAGCCCACTACCAATGAGTAATTCAGGTTGTTTCTAGTCTATTTAAGTTTGATGAAATTGTCAGTAGTAAACTGAACTGTAACTTGTTGAACAAAATAAGGAAGGTTATTCCTCTGGATGAAATTCTGACACACCCAGATGGTCGTCATTGGGTTTTGCATCTACACACAAATTATACATGAGCATGTAAAATTTACAGAATCACCAAAGTTTTCCACCTATCCAAGTGTAGTCTTTTAACTAGTACAACCAACATCTGATTTTCTGAGTCTGTGGGTCACTCCTCTCTTCTATTTTATTTACTTGCTCTTTCATTGGCAATGAACCATGATGCTGTAATGGAATTAATGAAAAAGAAATTGAATGTTGTGATTGAAAAATGGTCTCCAGCTTTGAAAATAAACATGTCTGCTTTGCTTGAGTACTTATATTCGTTATCTGTTGGAGACCATTATCCAGTCACAACATTCAATTCCAATGACATTATGGGATAAATTCTCATCTTCATTTCCAGCAACTTACAAACGTTTGTGCTTAAGTTGAAACAAAGACAGGCACATGAAAAGCAAGGGCCAATGAAGTGAAAAGAGTTGGGCACAACTCTAGAATAAGTTTTACTGCAATGTAAACAATTCCTCATAGCAATTTAGGCTTTGACACTCAATAGTGATCAAGGTGGAAACCTACTATAACCCAAAATATCAACTCCTCTCCTTTTGCAGATCTACAAGTCCTTAATTTTATGACATATCCAGCTGTAAGAAACATGTTTCTATGGACCTGAGAGGTCTACAGCTCTGTAGGCTTGCAGGTAACATCACACCCCTGAAGTCTGATTAGTCCTTGACACCGGTGGCAGCTTTATAAAAAAGGGTTACAGTCTAGCCCCAAATGCAGTGTAATGTCACTGTGATTCTTTCATTTTAAGGCAGCTAATATTAGCTTCTTAGAATATCTTGGTGCAGGAGGACTTGTGTACTTGATAGAGATGTGGTAACTACAGTTTGGATGTCTTGAGGAACATCAGGAAAGACAGGCTGATTTCCCACATATAGGTAAATATACTAGCTCCTTAAGATTGTATAAAGGCATTTTCTGATTATTCAGTTAAATCAAAATTGTGGTCATGGTTCCATAGTACATAAAGTCCAATTACAATTTTATGAATAGCCTTAGTGAGCTTCACCAAGGTTCATATGTAAGACAATGTCTGACTATGAATCTTCATGGGAACCGACATCAAATAAATGCAGTTGGTCAGCACAGACACGACAGACACTCCCTGCTACATAAAGTAGGCAAAGTCCTGGTCAACATGTGATCTTTCATTGGAAAAGCAAAGGCACTGTTATGCTGAAAATATTGCTTACAGGCAAAGAGGAAAAACACAATATATATAAGTAAAGCCAAGAATTTATTGTTACTACAATTGAAATCTTTGAAGTCTAATTATTAGTCCAGACTTAATTGTACAGAGAAAGAAAGAATGATACAGTTAAAATTGTTATATACACATCTGAGTTTCCACCCCTTTTCCTGGTGTTATACTTACCCTCTTCCTCAGGGTCCCAAGGTCAGTGGTTTCATTCTGGTGGTGGTGGTGGTGATGGCAGCAAGGGTTATGGTGAGTTTTCAGTATTTGGAGTCCTTATGTGGGAAGAATATCATGCTGATATTGATAGTTTCTTCTTCCTCACTGTAGTATCCATGTGGAGTCATTTTTACGTATTTCCAAACACATTTTTACACCTTGTTCTTTCTTTATTAGTCTGCACCTGAATGTTCCATATATGTTCCCTTTTATGAATGTTACATATTATTTCTTCGTTCTCTTTGTTACCCCTAAAACTAGTTTTGCCGAGCTTCAGGCCTGTTTGTCATTAACTGACCATGGATGAGTTGTTAATAGCCATGGGGTCTCCAGTGGCGATGTGTGCCCTATCTTTTATCAATCCATGCCTGTACTTCTCTGCAGCACATGCCATGTCCCCACTTCTCAAGTCCTTTGCTGTGATACCAGGTCTGTATTTCTCTACACTATGTCATTGTGTTAGTCATAAATACCTCATTCTACATAGAATAATGCTTATTACTACTATCTATAAATAACTGTGGTTGTACCATACAAAGATAAAAAAAAGCAAAGCAAATCAGCCATTGACACCTGGTCAATTAAAGAAAAATACATTTACAACTGAACCAAGTAAAACAAAGCTGCAGGCAGGTCAAGAAAAGATCAGACAGTGCAGGCCTTGCTAATCCAGATTTCAGGCCTTGTAAACTCAGGACAAACCATGTGGCCTGCTATCAGCAATGTCAATACAATGTTACAGGGCTACCACTGTTAGAGCACCAAGACTGGATTTAATGCTGCATCGAAGGTAGGCATGTAATTTCAAGTAGTTGTGTAGACTTACTCAGCAGTTAATGGAGAGGAGTAGGGTTGTCCAGGAGTTTATCCAGTTCTGAGGTAATGCCTTAGCAACTAAGAAGCTGAGATGGACCAGGCTGTGGAACTATCTCTCTAACGACCATAGCAGGAACTTCTATTCCTAGCTTAGATATTTAGATACTGGATACAACTTGTCTGGATGTCTGCAATTAGATCAGGTAATTCATATCCAAATTTTAGGTAAGCAAGTTGTTAGGGTAAGATTTTGAGAAACATTAACATCCTGCTTTATTGTCTCCATTTGTTTCTAGATTTGGCAGACTAATTCAATTCTAAATAAGACTTCCCTTCTTGAGATGTGTTTTATGATGGTATTTTGTCACAGGTACTATATCTGACAAATAAATAATGGAAGTAATGTCAGTATCTAATGGAATCAGAAAGCTTTTAATAAGTTGATTTGTTTCTATTATATTTTCTACCCATTGTTTCCTTTTTTATATTTTGTTTTGTTTATTTGTATAAATGATAAGGTCTTCTGGGAAAAAGTCTTTATTTGTTTCCATGGAATCGTATTATTGGATCCTGTTTCTGGTTTAGAACCCTAAATGCTACTATAATAAGGACAACTATTGTTATCATATCATCATGCTTTCTAAAATTGCTCCATTTTAAAATTCATAACAAAAATGTTGGCTGAAATGGCTCCATACCCAGTGCTATTGTATCCTAGTGTTTCGGACACTTTTACTGCAACTTTCAGGATGCAGAACAAATCTACAATTCATATTCTGAGATTTCTACCAGATGCATACTGGTAACTATCAATTTTGATCGCATGTCCTACAAAGATTCATTTACAAAAAAAATTTACAGAGTCACTTTTAGCAAATGCTGTAGGATCTCTAAAGAGAACAAGGGAATCAGACCTCTGTTTTATATCTCAGCTGGATACATAGTTTGTTATCATCATTCTGTTTTATCCAAGATGTTACCTTTTCCAGAAGAAATATATTCACTTCTCACCTGTGTTTTATCAAGGACTACCTCTGTAAAAATGTGTGACTGGGATTTCTAATAGAGTTGCAAAAAAAGTGCCTAATTCCCTTTGAAAAGGACCATCTTAGGTACATCGCTGAATTTCACTCTTAAAAAATTCTCAAGCCACAGCAAATGATAACTAACAAATGTATCCCATTTACACTAACAAATGAACAGATCATTCATCTCTTTGAGCTTGTACATATGGACTATTTAAATTGTCTTCACTTGATATTATAAGAAATATCATTCTTAATTCGTTTGGCATTTCATTATTTTAGTTCTCCTAAATAAATGAATTCTGAAAGGTTACAGTAGAGATTCCTATCAAACATCTTATCTGGCAATGAGGAGAGAATGAAAAAAAGCTGCCTATGTACATTGCAAACTTTAATCTAAATGTGTCATTAGATTGTGAACAAGTTGTTAATGTCGTCCTTGAAAGCGACCTTGTGCTGAAGACATGTAGAAGGTTGTATTGCAGTCTTTATCTGAGCTGGCCTCCAAGCTTACTCATTCTCTGCCTATTTATGGAGAAATGTATCATTTAGATATTCATATTCAAATCAATCTAAGGATAAGAAAACGCTTTCAAACAGCTTTGGTAAAAGGGCTTGAAAACACAGAAAATACTTTTTTGAATAGTTTATAAAAATGTGCATGCAGAAGGATCTGGTGATAATTCAGGTGGAGACAGTGAGTTGTGGAGTCATTAATCTCAGGGTTCTAAGTGTAACCAGATCCTGGTTTTCTCTCTGACTGGGATTCATAAAGTATGCAGTTTCCTTTTCTTTGTCATGCTGACAACTAAAAATTCAGGTTTTAGCACTTCAATTTCCCTTCTGTGAAATGGGAGATGATATTGCATTTCCTCACACAGCAGAGCTGGGTGTTTGATTCTACTTACATGTATGAGACCTTTATATTCAAAAGTAGTGGGAATAA
>NW_009205342.1:0-299 GCF_000690835.1 Fulmarus glacialis
TGACCCGGAGGCTCTCTGCGGGGAATGGCGGGGTGCACCCAAAGCTGGAGCACCCTTTGAGCTGGCCCCTCCGAGGGGTTGTGGTCTCGCTTTCAGCTGCACCCATTTCCCAGGAGCGCTGCATACCTGCGTCGCTTTATATTTCCCTTTGTTTCCCCGGTATATTTTTCTAGGCTGGTTTAGAGCAATTCAGAGGATAATGTGCACTTAACTACTGAAGCACATGCTCAGGATGCAATTTTCAAATGCTCATAAAATGGTCAAATAAAATCAATTTCCTTCATAGCGAGGCTGCTCGC
>NW_009205343.1:0-833 GCF_000690835.1 Fulmarus glacialis
CCCGCAGCCGTGCCCTGGGCTGCAGTTTCTGCTCTGCCTTCAGAGGCGAGTTGTAGGAGGAGACTGGGACAAGACAGGGCAGCTGCGATGAGGAAGCAGAGGGGTGCGAGGCTGAAGAATGAGGGGGGATAAAGCCTGGAACCCCCAAGTTCAATTCCCCCCACCAGGCAGAGCCCGACGGGGTCCCGCTTGCTGCCCACGGTGACGGGGAGAGGACGCACTCACCGATCTGCCAGCCGTAGATGGTGTGTACGTCGAAGCGCCCGTTGTCCCGGCTCCCCAGCACCCCTGCCAATGCCTCCCGCAGGCTGCTCTGCAGCAGGGTGACCTTCTCCCCCACCGGCTCCGCGGGGCTCAGCATATCTGCCGGCAGGAACGGTCCCTGGTAGTCGGGGTTGGCAGCAGCATTGATGTGGATGAGCTTCAGCCGTAAATTCTGGGCCTTGAGGGACTGATCGCCTGGCGGGAGGAGAGAAGCAGAGCTAGAGACACGGCCCAAAGCCCTGACCCACAGCGGGGTCTGACTCTTCATCTGGTGGCCTGTGTAGCCTATCCGATTGGGATTCCTGGTTCCGATCCCCCCGCAATGGGTCCCTGCCTGCTGGCATGGAGATACAGATCACCAACGGCCAAACGCTGGGGTTCCTGGCCTTGCTCCAGCTGCCAGGCGCTCGCAGGAAGCCACCACGAGAGCTGGCCGAGCCAAACAGGGCCCTCGTTCAGCGGGGACAGCCCCGTTGGAGCCCAATGTCTGTGGCACGATTTTATCCCTCAGTGTCCCACGGGAGAGGACGCAGGGCGCGTGGACTACAGAAGTTGCTGTGGCAGCCGGC
>NW_009205343.1:846-9731 GCF_000690835.1 Fulmarus glacialis
GATGTGGCTGGGCCAGCCGTCTGGCCGGTCTCCGCCACGAAGGAGGCGGGGACTGAATTTGACGGAGCTGCACTTCCTCAGCAGTCACTGTTTTGTTAGGAAATACCAAGCCCGCCCGTCTCTTCTCGAGGACTTGGGGGAAGCACATGGGCAGTGCCAGAGCAGAGCAGCGAGCTGTGCCTTGGGGCACGCGATTTCCGCGATAAGATTGAGGGCAATGCACCACCCTGCTGTGGTTCAACCCTGCGGGCACCGCTTCAGGCATATAACGTTCAGCTTTGGGCTGGGCAGGCAGAAGATCTGACAGCGGGCAGGACCCAAGGAGGAAAGCAGGAGAAGAGAGCACAAGGATTGAAGGTACGAGCAGGACGGCGTGGAGGAGGATGGCTCGAGGAGACCCCCTTCACCGTCACCGTCTTGTTCTCCTTCTCCCCCATTGCACAGAGGCACAAATCCACAGCCCAAGGGGGCTGCCGGAGCTGGAGGCCGTGGCTCCCACTAGCCCAACTCTCCTGGTGCTGCTGCCCTGCATTCCCCTTGCTTGGGTACCCTGCACAGAGCTGTGGGGGGGATCCATTAGAACCACTCAGTGAGATCGATTCCCTCCTGGTTAACAGTTAACAACCCATTAATTCAAATTTAGACAGACCAGGCTCAGTATCCCCACTCCCTGCCCCAGGTCTGAGGTTCTCGGTCCCCATCCCACCGGCAGAGACGCCCACCTCACCTCGGATCCGAGCGTGGAAGTCAGGTGCCAGCGCTCGCTGCAGGTAGGGAGCCTTGGCCTGCTGCAGCACGCAGAGCGACCACACCAGGTCCGTCAGCAGGTGAGGCTCCAGGCTGTCTAGCTGGCTCGGGAGCTCCTTGTGGACCTGCAGAGAGGGAAACCAAACAGCTCAGCTCAGCTTTGCTGATGCCTTGATCCTGAGGTCAACACGCAGGTCTGGCAGCTCGACAGATCCCCGAAGCGTTACGGTGCACCTGATGCGCAGTCTCCTCTACAGCAGTGCTTCCCCCCTGGGTTATTTGCAGAGGGGAGACTTTAAGATCGCTCTAACGTGACCCTGCAGCTCATGAGCTGCAGTTCGCTGGCCCAGGATGCTGCGTCGCTGCACGGAGGGCTCATCAGAGAGCCCAGCAGCAAACCGCAGCAGCCAGGGGTAACACACCATTGCAGCCAGCCCTGCCACGAGGGCAGCGTTCAGAAAAGGGAACGTTGGAGGCGATAACCTCTTCAGGATCTGCAACTAAAACCTGCCGTAAACCGAGCTGGAGGGGTCTGTATCTGTGGTGTCAGGCTGTCTGTCCAGGAATCACAGCAAGAGCCTGGAGCTCTGCATCCCACAGGGTTTTCTCCTGCTAAACCTGGAGAACTTTTTTGCAACACCTCAAAAATGAGCAGTTTCACACTTGCTACAAAATTCCGCTTCACGGTGACCTCGATCAATGCTGGCAAGGGGAGTCCAGAGCCCTGGATGCTACTTCCACACCTTGCCCTTCTCACTGTCCCAGGGAGATCCCCTGCTCCCCAGGTTGGCTTGGCCACAGGGGACAGGCTGCCCTGCGGTGGGACACGGGGTCCTGCTGATCAGGACCACCCATATCTGGGTCCTCTTCCTTCTCAGCTGCGCATCGCAGGTGGGGCTGGACTGGCCACACTCCCTCTGCCGGGTGCTCGGCGAATGCCTGCTTACTCAGCGACAACACAGCTCCTCTCTGGAAATCGTCAGCAGAAATCTGTCCCCAAGGAGGTCAAGGTGACTTCCTCCTCCGCTTCAGAGGCCAGCCTGGCTGCCTCCATGAGCCGGGGAAGGCAGGAGGACGCCGAGGACAGCGCCTGCCACATGCTCACCTCCTGCCAGCCTCCTGCTAAACCATGCAGGAGGCTCCCCCTCGGCTTGGCCGTTCCAGCCGGTCACATCTCCTCGCCCCGGGATGCGGCAACCTTCCCCCCAGGCAGGCAGACGGTGAGCACGTCTGCCTGTGGCAGCCTCTGTCCCTCTCAACAGCTCCCCAGAGCCGGGGGAGCAGCCTCAGCGCTACCAGACCGAGGGCTTGGCTCAGCTGAGAGAGCCACACAGCTCTGCCAGGAGCGGGCGTGCAACCTATGGCCTCGTTACAAAGAGTTAATTACGGCAATTGGAGTTCAGGAGGGCATGTGAACACCCACACGCTGCTTGTGTCTGGTAGAAAAGTGAGCCTGTGGAGACTCAAGCCAGTCATGGACTAACTGGTTCAGCTATTGCCCGGCATGCAGCCGGAGGAGCGCAGTGCAGGTTTTTCAGCCTGGCCTGAGCTCTGGGCTCCCCCTTCCCACACCATTTACAGCTGGATTGAGCCATCCAACACCCACTTTGGCACGTGGATGTGCTAGGAGGAGATCTGCAGCCTTCCCGCTGACTAGGGAGGGAGGAAGGTTGATGAAGAGAGGGAAAGGGGGAAGGTTACCATGTTGAAGAAGTCCTCGCTTCCACTAGGCTGGAAGTTCAGGCGCGCAAAAGACAGGATGATACCGCACAAATGGGTGACCGACAGCTGCTTGGTGTTGTCCAGGGCATACTGGAAGATACAGGGGGAAAACCAGAGGTTTAAGTCTGTCCTGAATGAGTACAGGCAAGAAAAGATTGAAAACATCAGCCAAGGACGCATCCAGCCCCGTGGCAAGATGGGAAAATATGAGTGAAAGGTCTTTTAGTGCTTCCCTGGGATTCTATCCCGGCACAAGGGAAAGCTGTGAGTGGAAGCAGAGCTCTGCAATATTCCCACTCGCCCCGTACAGACGCAAAAGTGCAGGCACACAAACTGGGGCAGAGCTGGGAAGACGCCTGGGGAGAGAAGCAGCCCTGGCACCCGGGAGCGGAGGCTCAGACGGAGCCGAGACCGGCCCCAGTTCAGCACGGATTCCCAGCGCTGACTTTAGCAGGAGATGATCAGCGAGTCCTGTCAGACTCAATTACAGCCACCGGCTGGGTAGGGAAAACAGTGACGACATCCCAGAGAGCATCTCTGGAAAGGTGGGGAGAAATTGCTCCCATCTCCTGGGAACTGGGGTGGATCACAGTCGTACTGGTGCCAGTGGGGGCTTTCCTGCCCGCCCCCAAGCCCCCTCCTCCTCACCTGCGCAATGGCCTCAAACAGCGGCAGGCTGAGCCACTTGAGGAGGGCGAAGGATCTGATGCAGCGCGTCACCTCGACGGGCGTCATTGTGGAAACGTGGGGGTGCAGGTCGGTGGCTATCTTCTGGAAGACCTGGGGCTGGTGGAAATTCAGTTTTCCTTAAAGGAGCAAAGAGAAAGCGGCAGCCACTTACAAGGAGCTGGTACGGGAGCCGTGCCTGGACGGGCGGTGGCGGCACAAAGGAAAGCACGAAGCCGTTCGTCAGGAGCAGAGGCGGCTCGGAGGCCGGGACTGCCTCCCCCAGTCGGCTTGGCCCCATCCTTTCTGGTCAGACCAAGTGTTTGCCAGGTCCTGCCGCACCCACCAGCTCTCAATCCCGGTGCCAACTCATGGCTCCAGCCTCCACCCAGTGCCGGTAGCAGATTTTAGCCCCAGTGTCTCCATCTACAGATCCTGGTCTGGCCAGAAGAGCCCTGAACTCGCTAAGGCTCCCGGGAACCTCACGCTGACCGAGGAACAAGCGAGCAACGATCAGCAACCAGCAGCACCAAGCCCTGGAGGTCAGTGTGGACCGGCCCTTCCTGAGCTGAAGCACCTACAGCCCTGCCTCTGAGAAAGGTGCCCAGCAGGGATTTGGAGGCTGTGACATGGAGCGTCCACCGCTTTCCTTGAAACTCGTTCCAGATTAATCACCTTCACAGCAAGTAAACTGGTAACATCAATGAGAGAAGCACGAGCTCCCTCCAAGGCCAGGTCTACTGGGGTTATTTCTTTATTTTGAGAGTATAGCTAACCCACGGAGACTGTCCTGGCCCCAGTGGTTGTCAAAAGAGCTGTTCCTGTTCCCATCACCAGGAGCTGGACAATTAACTGAAGATGAGCTCCCCTTTGGCTCTTCTGGCTTCCTTTATCCCTGTTTGTCTGGGCTTTCCCCTGGCTACCAACAGTAAGAAGAGAGCAGGACCACACAATACTGTACGGAAGGAGGAGCCAGAGAACTAAGACACCCCAGATCATAAACCGGATTATCAATTAGCACTACCCTGCTGTTAATAGAGCTGTTTTGGACCAGGTTCTGTCACCACCAAGTATATGGTGGCTCTGGTTTACCCTGTGGCCAGGAACATCACCAAGGTGGCTGTCACTGTCCTGAGCATCTGCCAGTGCTTGTACAAGTACTTGTGGCATCTCACCTGCTGAAGAGTACGAATTCAGCACCCAGCGCTTCTCAAATGATAATTAACTTGTCACTAGGACAGCTTGGGTGGAAAGAAATCAGCTACTTTAGTGTCACTGTCCCCACATAAAAAGTCCAGCTCTCCCCAGGGCTCCTGCTCAGCCCTCCTGTTACCGAGGGTTGCGTTTGCAAGCGAGAAAACAGAGGCAGGGGCTCCCCAAGAAACCCACGGCCACGGGAGGAGGCGAGAGAGGATTTGGGGCCATTTGGGGGATTGTAGCTCACCAGCTGCCTACACTGCAGGGCAGAGGGGCTCCCTGGTACCCCGACCACCCTTCCGAAGCGCTCTCTCATTGCAAGTTCCCGTCTTCCCATGCATTGGAAGGAAAACCAGGGTGTACCACTGCCATGAGCTGCACTGACCGCACCGTACGCCAGAGAGGCAGCAGCCGTACCTGGGCTCGGAGCTAGTACTACCCAGCTGTGCTCTTTTCTCCTTCACCTGGCCTTGATGCCGTGGTAGCAATGCCATCAAATCCCCACTCAAGTGCCCAAAATCAACTGGGCTCTACCACACGTAACATCCAGCAGGTCCCAATACAACTGAGCTGCTTACCGTAGGCGAAAATCAGGTCCATCAGGACGTTGAGGCTGAGGTCAGAGTGCTTCTGAAGCAGGTGGTAGGACAAGGCTCGGAGCAGAGGCACGCACCGCCGGTTCTGGTAGGCTAGAGCCAGAGTTATTTTCCGGATGTCATCGGGGTTGAACTGTTCAGCAAGTTCCAGAGCCTGCCAAGAAACGTTTTGAGCAGGGATGTAAAGGGAAAGCACAAAGTGAGGTGCAGATACAGCCTTTATACGGAGCGGGATGTGTCACTGCTACCAGCTGAGTCCCTCTGAGGGTGATGGGGACTGGAACTGGCGAGTGTTTAGCACACAGCGAGGCTAAGCGGCCGCGGAGGGAGGATGAGGGGAAGCAGACCCTTGTCCTCTCAGCAGAGCTCGGCCAGGATCTCCCCACTGCTGGTTCTGCCTCCCCCAGCCGGCAGGACCTCAGTGTCCACTCCTGTTGTGTGTCCAGGCACTGTAACACGCTGTCAGGCAAAGAGCGACAGAGGAAAGGCACCCGCTGCTGGATCAGCACCCTGTAATTTCCCTGAAATTCCACTGTAATTTCTGCTTCCTTTGCAGGACGCTAACCCAACGTCGTTAGTTCGGGCTCTGCATAAGCTGACAACCTCATCAGACCCAGCTACAGTGCTCTGCCTCATCACACGCCGGTGTCTGTAGCATTTATTATCCCCAGGGCCGAGGGAGAGGGACAGTGGGGCTCATGAGCTACAGCTGTTGCTGTGGCAGCTGTTTGGCCAGTCCCCAGCACGGGCTGGATGAGGACTGAATTTGACGCAGCTGCAGTCAGGGCTCCTGCAGCGGTTCTGACCCAAAGGACATTTCCCTGCTCCTGCGAACGACAGAAACGGGGACCCACTGAGCATCGGAGGGGAAAGAGCTGCCTCCTTTGAAGATGACGGGTGCCCAGAGGCAGCCAGAAGGCGAGGACAGTACGGACACTCCTTGTTCCAGCTCCCCTCACAGCCTGGCTTGTACAGAGAAGCAAAGGACGATGGTTTTGGCACCTGTGTTATGCTGTCTCTGTAAGTTACCGCTTGCCAGCTGAGCTAAGGAAATTTGAGCATGTTCTCTGCGAACCTGCCGCAGCTGCAAAATAAAATGCATCAGCCCAGTGCGAGTCACCCATTCGCACCAGTATGGCTTGGGAAGGGGCTGGCGAGGCAAGCTCCCCCATTTACATGGCTCCTCAGATGGAAACCCCTCTTAGAAGCACCCGTGCGTGGGAAGCTGCTTAAACAGCAACCTGTAAGCGCACACCAGAGTACTCTGGAGCAGCGACAAGCGCAGCCTGTGTGGGATTAGTGTTCCTATATAGGATGGGTTGAAGGGGACGGGGCTCTCCCTCACTGTTGTCACCTGCGGGAGGTGGAAGGGAGAGCCCAAGCCCCTACCTTGTCCTCCAGCCGGTCCATCAGAGCCGGGGAGATGTGCCCGACCTTCCCCATCAGGGTCACCACGGTTCGGGTACCCTCGAGCTCTGTCCAACGCAGCTCCAGCTTCTTGATGACTTCGTTCAGGAGCTTGCTCTCCTTCCCCTCCTTGACTGCGAAGAACTCTGCCAGGGAGGCGAGCTGCCTGAAGGTGAGACGCCGCAGCCGCCACATCACCTCCTGCTCCACCGACTGCATCTCCCTCTTGTTGCTGTCCATCCCCAGGGAGTAGAGGCTCTTCAGGAGATTCACCAAGGTGTTATTCCACACCTGAGAAATCTGGGCAGCAGAGAGAAATAAGGGAAAGGCGTTGATCAGAGAGAGCACAAGAGTATTCTGTTGCCAGTCACGCCAAACACCATGCTCTGCCTCTACAGAAAGAGCTGCACAGCGTTGAGAGGGAGGCAAGAGAGTCCTCCTCGGTCTGAGGACATCCAGCTGTCCCCCACCATGACGTGAGACCTCTACTCCTCCTCACAGGTGTTGCCTGCACAGTCAGAGACAGACCAGAGCGACCCAACACCCTGGTGAGGAAGAGGAACCTCAACGCCTGTACCCCAAGCTGAAGCCACGCACCGATCCCAGTGGCATGGATGAGCCTCGAGAGGTAACCACACGTCACTTATAGAGCTGCCATATAGGTGGTGAACTCTCTCTGCCTCAAAGAAGGAAGCTACGCAGATTTACTACTGGCTAGGTGAAATATTTAAGTAGACTTCACCCTTCTCTGGAGGCACTTAAGCTTCTCTGTGGTGTGGCTGGGATATGACACGGGTGGGTGGTAAAACGAAAACCGGTGGGAAAAACTGAGAATTCTGAGGGTCTCGGGGGGAATGCCACGGGACTCCGACTCGCCTCAGCACCTCAGGTCTAATAAAACTTTATCCTAAAAGCTCCAATTTCCCTCCAGCATTTCCAAAAGGAGGCTGGGCACGAATCCCACTGGCTACTGGGAGCTCCAGGACTTGCCCAGTCCCACTCTGCCCACTGAACTTCTCTGCCTGGCCACCGCCGGCTGCTTTCCCACCGGCAGCCTCGACGCTCATGGGGTTTTCCACCAGCAATCGGTCTTCCAGCTTTCATCTCCATCAGCGTCTGTCGGGGAATGCCCGGCATCTCTTTATTTCCAGCCCAAGTTTCCCCAGCTGTGCTCTGCTGCTGCCGTGCAGCGCTACAAGGCAATTCCAGTCTGAAAACTCTCGTGATTTGCGTAAAACCAAACCCAAACGACGTCGGTTCTGATGGGCCCTTCAGAAAGCAGCACAGCGCCTGCTTGACAGAACATCCCAACGTTACAAAATTATTTCAGAAACAAGGAGTCACTTCTCAGAGTGACCGTGCAGGAGGCAAGCAAGGCAGTGCCACGAGACGTTGAATTTCAGGCAGGAGGGACCAGGCGGGTTTGGGCAAACAAAGGCTTTAACTCTCTGGCCTGTCCAAACTCCAGCACGGCAAATTCCTAAAGTGCTGCTCAGGCACAAGAATGACCTGAGCGCTGCAGGGGTGCTCTGCTAAAATCTGAAAAAATCACAGCCCAGGAGGCAGCTGAGAAAGCGAGCAGAGCTTGTGATTTGCCCTGGGTTATTCAGAAAGTCACAAGGAGAAGCAGATTGCTCCCTTGGCTGATCCCTTGCCTTTTTCACCCGTTCACATGTACAAAACTCATCTCAGAGTCTGTTAAGAGCCCCTTCCCTCAAAGCTGTCCTGGCCCACGCCCTACCTGCTGTTCAAAATCTCTAGCTTGTTGACACAAAGACATTGCAAGCCGATTAATTTCAGTTTCTTTGCATCAGAGCATCTTTCCATCTACACAACGACCTCTTACATTCAGTTATCTATGACTGCAGCGGCAATAACAGCTCGTTGGAGAAGGATAAACATGTTTGCAGCCAGTTTGCTTGCTTTACATCTCAAAATCCCTTAGGCCACATCCCTCTTGGCAGTTTCCTACGCTTCGGTCATGCTGCCTCGCTTCTCATATCACTCATGCAGCGCAGCGGCTTGGCTTTGCCAGCTCTGGGGCATCCCTTCCCCACCGAGGGGTCCCCAGGGACACGGGCAGCCCTTCGATCCGTGGCGACAGCGACACAGGACCATGTAGATCATCATCAGCAGTCACTCCAAATTCAGTGGCATGGAAGCATTTCAGCTCAACGGAGCTAACCGGGCACTCTCAGGACAAATCCTACCTCTCTGCTATCCTTAGACAGGTTTTAGGGAGCAGAGATTGTGGATAAGGAGAAGTACAAAGCATTTGCAGAACGCTTATACCCCCGAGCCCTGCCAGGAACCTCATCAAGTTCAACAAGGCAAGTTCACGGGTCAGGGCAATCCCCAGTGCCAGCACAGACTGGGGGGTGGATGGATTGGGAACGGCCTGGTGGAGAGGGACTGGGGGGTACTGGTGGGTGAAAAACGGGACATGAGCTGGCAACGTGCACTTGCAGCCCAGAAGGCCAACTGTATCCTGGGTTGCATCCAAAGAAGCGTGGCCAGCAGGTCGAGGGAGAGGATTCTCCCCCTCTGTTC
>NW_009205343.1:9929-11172 GCF_000690835.1 Fulmarus glacialis
GTTGCCCAGAGAGGTGGTAGATGCCCCATCCCTGGGAACATTCCAGGTCAGGTTGGACGGGGCTCTGAGCAACCTGATCTAGTTGAAGATGTCCCTGCCCACGGCAGGGGGGTTGGACTAGATGACCTTTAAAGGTCCCTTCCAACCCAAACCATCCTGTGATCCCACCCAGGGGCTTCTCCGCTGTCCGGCTGAGTGGCTCTGATGTGTCTTTGCCACGAACTGGTGAAGGTGCAGGTTTGTCTTACCGAGAAAATGAAAAATTCACGGGAGCAGGAGCAAGGCAGCGTTTAACGAGTATGATCTCTCTGCTACGTTTTGTCGCTGGTCCAAAAAGCAGCGCTTTTAGACAGAAATAATCAGGTACCCTGCCTAGAGCTGATAATTTCACCTCCTGGTCCCCTCAACTTCATCTTTTACTTGGCAAGGCAAAGTACAAACCCTAAACACGCAGCCGGCTCCAGCCAGCCACACTGGTTCAACCCCGGGAGCACCGTCCACTTTCCACCTCATATTCTTTCCCCAAAATGCTTCTGTGTCAAGGAGGGAACTTACCTGGGAATCTGTGATGCTGATGAGCTGCTGGAAACGTTCATCTTGCAGAATGCTCTCTGTTTCCAGTTTTTTTTCTGCTGCAAGGCGGGAAAGTTGAGTAATCATTAGCGAGGCTTGGTTGCTATTAAGAACATGGAGTTCGCTCAACTGCAAGAGTTCCTGAGGACTCGCTGCTGTTTCAATCAGTTCCCCGATCACTTTGTGCTCTGGGTTTCTTCTGTCCTCCACCTGCTCTTTGACTGAGAATCCATCTGCCCAGCTGGAAGGGCTGGAAGTATGAATTAAAGTGAAAGGTGCTTGAGGCAGAGCTCTTGCCGTCATCACCTTCCCAGCCGGCAGGCCGGGACTGCTGAAGGAGTAGAGACGAAGGCACCGAAGTGCCGCCAGCAGCAGCGTCGCACCAAGCGGGCTGCCATGGTGGAAGGGGTGGGGGGAAGGAAGGCTGTGAGTGGTCAAAGCCGCATTTCAGGAACGCTACAAAAGGAAAAGAAATCCTTTAGAGGCGGGAGAATTTCAGAGATAAAAAGGAAGAAGCAGCCAGCTTCTGCTAACGGTTGTGAGGAAAGGACTGTTTTGACCCGCAATATTGGATGTGAAGAGGCAACAAAAGCTTTCTGGCAATTGATCAGCAAAAAACCACCGCTGTGGAACAGGCTACACGCTTCCCTGCTGGGGCCAACCTGCCTCC
>NW_009205344.1:0-789 GCF_000690835.1 Fulmarus glacialis
CCCACTGCGGTACCTGCGGCCCCTCCACTCTGTTACCAGCACCAGGCACAGCCCCTATCAGTTAAAGGCCGGTGCTTACGCTGGCACTGCCCTCACACGGGATCACCAGCGTGGTGCCAGCAGCTGCCTGCTCCTCCGGTACCTCCTGCGGGCCAAGGGCCCCGTCCCCCCGGCGGGGGCACGGCACAGGTGAGGTGCCAGGGGCACCATCAGCTGTCCTACGGTGGGACCTCCAGCAGGACCCCTATGGGTGCCATGGGCAAGGGGTGTGCGAAGAAACCGAAACAGGGGAGGCAGAGAATGGGTGGGGGCAAAGGGGGGCCTTTCTGGGGCAAAGCCCAGGGGCTTTCCCTGGCAGATGTGCTCCTCCAGCTCCTGCCTCCTTGGACCCTGCTCCATCCGCCCCGGCCACCCTATGGCACAAAGAGAAGGGACAAAGCGGGAGTCAGGGGCTGGCCTCATGATGGAGGCTGCTAGCACCAAGCGCAGCAGGTTTGCCTCTAAATCAGTGGGGCCTGAAGATGCCCAGGTTAACTGGGTGCAGCTGGGACCACAGGTCCCCATTCCACAACTTGCACCATGCCCTGCGAGGGGAGCGCTAGGGTGGGGTCCTAAAGTGAAAAGTGGGGAAATAGCTACGTCCACCACATCTTTTCATCACCTAGTAAGAGGATCAGGTCCCCTTGGGGTCCTTTGGGATGAGGCTGTCCCTGCCACCGGGTCCTGACCCATTTGCGCCTCCAGGATGCCCCGCCACAAAGCCACCTTAGAATCATAGAATCATAGAAT
>NW_009205345.1:0-7066 GCF_000690835.1 Fulmarus glacialis
ATGATTCTATGATTCTATGATTCCAATTATTGTACATGCCTCCCTCCCCTTCTCCGCTCCCACCCTCCCAGGAAAAAGAAAGTTACTTTACTTGGATCATTGTCTCAACAACACTGAAAAATTTTCATGCCACTGCATAACTATCTAATGAAAATGTAAGTGCTTGATCAAGCCAAAGTGAATCTCCTGATTTTGGAGTTGGATGTTAAACAAAGCAGTTTCTCACAGGCATATCAGTAAACTACAAAAATATATATGAACAAATTCTTACTATGCCTCTGAAAGGTAGGTAAACTGTGGAGAGAAGTGAATTGATGGGGATACTTGTTTCAAGGAAAAGATGCAATAACTATTGAGTTGGGAGGGGTGCTTGTAGGGGGGGCACATATGTGGGTGTGTGAGCACATGTTTCTCCTAACAAAACCCGGGAAAATGTGTACTTTGCTCTTTCCAAGGGAAAGTAACTTCCCAGCGTCACAAATGAGTGGTTTAAGGCCATATAAGTATCACTGGCAAAAGTATTGGCAAAGGGTGATTTTAATAGAAATTTATAGTAATGTGACTTAACAGAATTTAATGGCAAGGTTCACTCTATTATTACATGGATTAAGTCTACAGGGGAAAATCATATCAGAATTGTGTTGGAATGATTTGTACAGAGATTGAGGATAAAAGGGTAAAGGGGGGACCCTCCTGTTGAGTCATGAGGTTCAGAAAAGATCCGACTGGACCCAATCTTAGTCTCAGACTTGGACAACGGTCTGTGTCTAATACAAAAGGGTTAAGAGTGTTTAGCAGAAGCATGTTCAGCAGTAACTAAACATTAATCAATTTGACAGCTATACAAAGAATTAGTTGAATTGCTACAAATACTACAAATACTAAAACAACTTAACTACAGATTATGCTTGTTAGTAACTGTACAGATAAGCACGCAAAAAGATCTAGATCAATCAATACGTATATATATATGCATATGAATATGGTACCAAAGCTAAATGAAAGGCCTAAAGCTAGCTAAATTTATAAAGGTATAAGTGTTAAAAATTCCCCTCCTTAGACAACCTGGTGTCCCCCAGCTCCCTCGGACTTACCATATTGATGCCGGCCTTAGCGCGGACGCCCACTCGGCATAGTGCACTGCAGTCCAGAACTCCTGGGCTCAAGCGATCACATCATAGGATGTGACTTCAACTTTTAAGCCCCTGTCACAACTTATCAGATGCTACAATCAAACTACACACCCTATCAAAATTTACTACCTACCCCCATTGGAATGAACCTCACATTGGTGAGAAAACTGTTGCAACACGACGACCTGAACCAAGTACTACAACGAATTCAAAATCATGAATGAAAAACTCTAATTACTGTCCATCATGATGCAGAAGAAATACACCATGTCTTTGAAAAAGTGAAGAAAGATGGAAAACGTCACTGGTGGGACACTGTATTCGGATGGTCGCTGACTGCAACAGGGACTTTAAATGGAATTTTACACCCCATTGTAATTTTACTAATTTCTGTTATATTATGCTTGTTGTTAAACATTATTCTATATGTCAGAGTGTGGAAAATAGCTAGACAGGTAAACTGTTACCAAAACCTCCTCGCACATATAACATTGCTCTATCACATTTAACAAAATCTTAATAATCAAACAAACCGACCAAAAATTTCCCTCAATTACAATTGGAATATGGCATTGATCTGTTTATAGGCACAGAGGCAAGAGGCGACCACACTGCCACTCTGAAGGACAGACAGATTGACTTTAGTCACGGGGGAGATTGTGGTGGTGCGTTCCTCCCCCCCTTTTTTCATTTTATGGTACATTCCTCCCCTCTCTTTTCCTCTGGGCTACAATACGATCTCAGAACCTTCTGTTAAGCCTTAGCCATTGTGTATGAGTTGGGCGGTTAAGCGTCCCTTGGCCATACCAAGCGCTCTTGCATGGCTAAGGTGGGGAACGACACTGATCGTACCAGGGACACTAGCTACATGATCAAAACAGGGAACAGAAACAAGAGACAATTCGTCATCTCTGACAGCTCTGAAGCATTCCCTACCTGGATCATAGCTCAAGTGGAACAATATCACAGTTACCTTGAAACAATACCATAATTACTACCCTGGACCACCTAGGATAGTAGCCAAAGTGGAAATTTACTGATGACTAAAGCCAATCATCTTGCAAACCTATAAACAGCGGTACCAAGTGAGACCCTTTGAGCTCTCCCGGACCCATTCCAGTGGGGGTAGGTAGTAAATTTTGATAGGGTGTGTAGTTTGATTGTAGCATCTGATAAGTTGTGACAGGGGCTTAAAAGTTGAAGTCACATCCTATGATGTGATCGCTTGAGCCCAGGAGTTCTGGACTGCAGTGCACTATGCCGAGTGGGCGTCCGCGCTAAGGCCGGCATCAATATGGTAAGTCCGAGGGAGCTGGGGGACACCAGGTTGTCTAAGGAGGGGAATTTTTAACAGGTATACCTTTATAAATTTAGCTAGCTTTAGGCCTTTCATTTAGCTTTGGTACCATATTCATATGCATATACATACGTATTGATTGATCTAGATCTTTTTGCGCACTTATCTGTACAGTTACTAACAAGTATAATCTGTAGTTAAGTTGTTTTAGTATTTGTAGTATTTGTAGCAATTCAACTAATTCTTTGTATAGCTGTCAAATTGATTAATGTTTAGTTACTGCTGAACATGCTTCTGCTAAACACTCTTAACCCTTTAGTCATAAACCAGTGTCCAGGTCTGAGACTAAGGGTAGATCCGGCCGCACCTAGGCTCCTCTCTGAGAAGGAGTTTAGAAAGCAAGGGGGTCTACTCTGAACCTTGTGACCCAATGGGAGGGCCTTCCTATCCCCTTTTGTATTAGACATAGACCGTTGTCCAAGTCTGAGACTAAGATTGGGTCCAGTCGGATCTTTTCTGAACCTCGTGACTCAACGGGAGGGTCCCCCCTTTACCCTTTTATCCTCAAGCTCTGTACAAATCATTCCAACACAATTCTGATATGATTTTCCCCTGTGTAGACTTAATCCATGTAATAAGTAATAGAGTGAACTTTGCCATTAAATTCTGTTAAGTCACATTACTATAAATTTCTATTAAAATCACCCTTTGCCAATACTTTTGCCAGTGATTCTTTACGTGACCTTAAACCACTCATTCGTGACGCGCAGTTGGACCCAGAAGAAAAACTGAAATTAACAAATAAAATAACTATATAGATGACGCTCTAGCTTCCTCCAATTTTCTCATCTCTTCTCTATTGCTTTTACCCAATCATAATTTTGCCCAAATGCAAGAGGTGTTTATTTTCTACCCCTTCCATTAATGTCTTGCTTTTGCTTTCACAATGTTAGACATAATAGTTTTCACTAGTTGTCCAGTTTTATTCTCTTTGTATTTTCATACAGTTTAGATTAGCATTCATTTAACTTTTGACTTTGTAACATACACATTACTTGTGATTAAACTATCAAACGTTTCTGCTGCCATCTTCAACCTCAACTGTAGCACTATGCTATAGTATTCCTCTGACATGGTAGCATGCATAAAATACCCTCTATACATTCACACAATATGCTTCAGTGAGTGGGTTTGGTTCTGCTAGGCCTCCTTTGGGCTTGGGTAAGGCTGAAGATCATGAAGGGAGAAAAAATTGCCTTGATGAAAAACATCTACAGACTTCAGTGCTTCTTGAACTGGGGAAATGTGGTGTCATGCTCTTATCTTTCAAAGATGTGATAGGCCTTCTCCTAAAGCTCCTTACATATATGATCCTACCTGTGCTTACTCCCTGCTTTGAAATGCCATCAGCATTGGCCTATCCTTCACACCCCTTCTGCCCCAGCAGCACAAGACTAGGAAAAAAACTGTGTCTCCTTCCCAGCACAGGTGAGCGGGCATCAAGGAGGATTTCCTTCTCTGTCTCCTTACTAATTTGCACCTTCTGCAGTGTCTAGCCCTCAGTAGTTCTGGCTACCTTGATTTGAACAGAACATCTCACAATCCCATCTCATGGTGGTGTGATTGCCAGCAGAAAAGAGGGATTCCTGTGCTCAGGATACTTGGTTTGACCTTCCCTTTCCATTGATGTTAGTGACTTTCCTTCTAACCTTGGGCAGGTCCTTCTCTATCTCTGGATTCTTTTTTGATCGCTTCCGTCTGATGACACCTTCCCAGGGCTTTTGAGTATGACTGCATAGTTCAAAAGTGTTATGGAATACAAGTGTGAAAGGCTGTGTAGGCACAAGGATTATATTTTTTTCTTGGACGATTTTCATTGGGAAGGGTCCTAAATTCCACAAATCTCAGAAAATGGACTATTCTCCAAGTTCCTTTTTATTCTGAAAAACTCTTTTATTTTCAAAAATACTGCAGCTGTTTCAAGCTACCTTCTACTAAATAATGAATCTCTTTACATGAACTACATTTCCTCCAAGATAAATACATCAAAGTGTTTTCAGTGAGACTTAGCTCTCTCACTTCTCACTAAGTCCTTTCAGTGCTATAAAACTTCTCTTGCCACCCACCCTTTTCCAGTGAAATACACCTAGAATGGCTCATAACTCTGGCCACCACTCCAGGTTTTGTTGGAAGTTTTTTCTCTCTTTCTTTCTGTTTTCTTCAGCATCTTAATAAAATAGTGGATAAAGGTGATGAGGGAGATATACAGAGATATATTTTTGTTAAGCTTTACATTAGATGTCTCAAATCCATTATGGGAAATAAAATCTAAAAAAAATTAGGATAAGAACATTTTGAACAATTACTTGATTTGCAGAGAATGTCATTCTCTTCTCACTTACACTGCTTTATTTTGGTGTAAATGTCACTGAAACACAAAGCATTGCATCATGAATTCAGGTTGTCCTATTAATTCTCAAAAGTAATATTTCTAGACATTGCTTTCAAGGTAAGTTATGTAGTGCATCCTGTCAAAACACTTGAGGTGAAATAAGGATTTTCACATTACCTTTAATTGCCACCAGCAGTTCTGTTCTTCCAAGGCACAGAGGAGATCTGTACAATTACAGACATAATTGCGACTGCCGCTCGGTCCCTGCCTGGAGGAATTGATGTGGTGCTCAGGGGATCGCGTGAAGAAAGCTGGGAATCCTCTCTCCAAGAGCTTGAGAAACAGAGCTCTAAAGCAGTGAATGGACATTAGTGGAGAAGGATTGTACAAAACGGTAAGAATAATAGTAAACATTAGAGGCAAAAATTTTTTCGAAATTCTCTAAGGGACCTATTAACTTAATTTGCCTCTCTCAGCAATAACTTATGCCTATTAGATTCTTACAGATATTTGAGAGTTATTGTGCCATAAATGCCTAAATCTATTGAGTATATTTTAGAATGTGACTGGTATCCTCTATCAACATATGTAAGATGATCACACAGCAGAAAAGAGGGAGGTCATGTAAAAAAAGGTCAGGACATTACTCAAAAACCTGTAAGATTTTCTTATACATTGGTTTATATTCAGTTAAATTATACAAGTTAAAAAAACCACGCATGTGTGATTTTTAGGTGTAACACTTCCATCTGTGAGACCACACACCAGTGCATGCAATCTCCCACTTACCCATTGCTGACAAAAGCAGCAGTGGGTAAATCCATACATTTATTCCACAAGAATGGAGTGGCATCAGTCACAAACATACTATAAAAATCTGGGTTTTGAAAATGTCTCTAGCCTTTCATCATTATTACTGCCAGCAGGATGCAACATAAAACCTTCTGAAAAAGAGTGTAATCATAAAAATGCACAGAAGATTACACTAACTATTCAGAATGAATAGGCTCTTGCTATGAAAATCATGCTGGTGCTGAAAGAACATGTTCTTTTACAATAAGTTGGTGATGATTCATGATTTTACAAGAGTAACTAGAGTACGGATTACAATAATGGAATCAATGACAAAAGCTGTTCAGTTTACGTATTTATGTTTCAGCTTTTTTTAATCAGCAGTGTAATCACATAACCCTGGGGTTAAGTCTGGTGCCAGAAGAGCTCTTGAAGTCTCCAGTTGATCACATTATGTGAGATGACAACAAAGACTGTGAGTGATGTTTCCAAAAAGCAAGTACGGATACATTTTTGAAAAAGTGGACATTCTTTTAGCTTTGCTGGAAGGTTACAGAAATATAGAAATTGCCAGCTCTCCCTTCAGGATTCTGGCAGAAAGATCATGTACAGATCACATAGACACTTTAAAGGAGCTACCCAAAAGCAGTTGCTGATATTCCTATGCACGCTGTATTTTAGAAACATTCATTTGCACGATAGCAATGAAGGCAAATGATGTGTGCATGACCTCGCGGTACACATGGAAGCTTCGCTCCTGAGTGTAATGAGCTGAACAGTTTTAACTTCCTGAGCTTTCAAGTCATCAAAACTATTTAAAATAACTTGCTACTTTGTGTGTTTCAAGTTAAGAAACTTGCTCAGGTATGGCTCGGAATTCTTCCTAATAACATTTTCCTCTTACTTATCTTTATTTATTTATGCAATGAATAAACATATTCTGATATATTACAATATACAAACAAACCTACTGATTAATAGAACTTTGTTATAGTGCTTGTGGGGCTACTGAACCATTAGAAATGTGATGAAAAGTGGTCTGTGGATAATGTCAATGCTGTTTTGCCTAGAAAATAAGATAAAAATGACTGTACATCATCAGCCTAAAGGCTGACTTCAACAGAGGCTGGTAGTGGATGCTTCTGGGAACAACAAAACCCTGGCAAGTATGGAATGACCCTTTCACTGGCACATTGTGCTAAATTCCAGCAACTTGGTTCAGGACCTTTATCTGGACCATCATCAATGGATATGAATATATACTGGAGGCTTGCCAATGTGACGCCCATCTACAAGAAGGGCCGGAAGGAGCATCCGGGGAACTACAGGCCGGTCAGCCTGACCTCGGTGCCGGGGAAGATTATGGAGCAGTTCGTTCTGAGGGTGCTCACAAGCCATGTCCGGGATGGCTTGGGGATCAGGCTACAACCAGGGGATCAGGCCCAGCCAGCA
>NW_009205346.1:0-421 GCF_000690835.1 Fulmarus glacialis
TGACGTGGGGTGACACGGGGTGACACGGGTGACACTCACGGAGAAGAGCATGTTCTTCTTGTCCTGGTTGACGGCGCGGGGGTCGGGGACGGGGTCCGTGTGCTTGATGACGGAGACCGACTCCCCTGGGGGAGGGGACAGCGGCTGGGCGTGGCCGTCCCGCCCCCTCCCAGTCCCTCCCAGTCCCATCCCAGTCCCTCCCGCTCCTTCCCAGTCCCTCCCGGTCCCGTACCAGTAAGGATGGACTGGTCCACCCGCAGCGTCGTCGACTTGATGGAGATGATGCGGATGTCGGCCGGGACCTTGTCTCCCACTGCAGGGGGGGAACCGGGGGTTACTGGGAGCACTGGGAGTTATACTGGGAGCTACTAGGGCTTACTTGGAGCACTGGGAGGTATACTGGGAGGTCCTAGGGCCTAAC
>NW_009205346.1:617-860 GCF_000690835.1 Fulmarus glacialis
ACTGGGAGCTCCTGGGAGTTATACTGGGAGCTCTAGGAGTTATCGTGGGAGCTACCGGGGGTTACTGGGAGCACCGGGAGTCATACTGGGAGCTATTGGGGGTTACTGGGAGCTCCTAGGGGTTATACTGGGAGCTCTAGGACCTACACTAGGAGCTACTGAGGGTTACTGGGAGGGGTGAGGGGAGCCCCTGGGGGTTGCTGGGAGCCCCTGGGGGTTACTGGGAGCACTGGGAATTATACT
>NW_009205347.1:0-10052 GCF_000690835.1 Fulmarus glacialis
TCGCTTTGCTCGCTGTGAGACCATGACGCTGCCTGTGGTATGCCTGAGATTGGGAATCGTCTTGTATACAGCGGCAGTATATTTCTGGCGTCAAAAATGCCACGGTTATAGGATTTTTTTTTTTTTCCCACATAACTGCCCTCAAGGGCATGCGTTTTATATTTTGGCTTTGGGGTCAGCTGAACTGCGGGAGGAGACTGAGGGGTGGTGTGTGCGGGTAGGAATCTGTTCTGTCTTTCAGGAATCGCACGTTGCACTTTTGCCTCTCATCTCACAATGTGTAGCAGCTGCGGGCTAAAAAGTCAACCCTAAATCAATGAGGAGACCTTCTGATATCCAATGTGTAATCTAGGAAAGCAGAGGGGGATAAGAGATAAGCTCTAGTGCCGACCTAGACAGAGGCTTACAAGCTGCTGAGGGAGACTAGAATAGAATGAGAAGTGGTTGGATAAAGGACACGATTTGCTGTTTCGGACTGTTGTTTGGACAGTCCTTTGGCAAATTCCTGTTTTGACTTGTTCAGTGTAGACTGTCAAGAGCCTTTTTTGTTTTTCCATCACGAGACCGATCTTCAGGCTTGTGTTGGATTTTGTCTGAGAAGTTAAAAAATACCTGTGCGTGAGCACTCCGTCAATACTGCAATCTATGACGAAGTTGGGATTTTCTTTGGACTTGCAAGATGTGACAGTTAAAGAATTGAAGTGGTAACAAATGTAGTAACAAAGATTATTCTTTCTATTTGCTTCTTATCTTAGTGACCAGCAGAGACGATTGCTGTGCAAACGGTCCAGAGAAGCTCTCAGCTTCCTTTCCTGGATGGACTGATAATTATCAGGCGCAGAGGGTAGAGTAGTTAGTTCAGTGTTCCCTTTAGCGTCATATGGCTGATAGTGAACTTGGCACTGTCACGTTACTACCTGCGTGTCTCGCTCAGCTCCCTGAAAAGTGGAACGTGTTTTCGGATGCCTGTTCATGGCAAGAGATTTTGGCCAGTGACTAAACATCTCAGTGCTAACAGAAGACACAGCTATTTCCTTCTATCGGATCCTCGGTAGACTACCGCAGTGATAAGATCTGAACAGTAGAGAGGGTCTGCACTGCAACCTCGTAACGTGCTAGGGTGCTCATCGGAAAGGTAGGAGCTGTTTGCTTGAATGCCACAGGCAGAGACTATACAGGACTCTGGGCTCCGGCTTCCTGGCAGATGCTTTCACCAGTGGTCCTGACAGCGAGCTAGCCCCCACCCAGCCTCTGGTTTTTTTCCCCCCTTTCCTTTTTCTTATCTCATGCTGGGCCTCTCCATTTGTTTAATGACTTTTTCTCCAGACCTCTGTCAGTTCTGAGGAAGCGTGGTAAGAAGGGCTGGTGCTGCAGCAGGGAACGACAGCAGTGGCTTGAAGAGTAGATATATCTTGAAGAGTGAGTAAGAGCTCCTTCTGGCTGTGCTATCCCCTGCCCTGCAGGCCCAGCTAATAAGCCTGAAAGAATTTATTAGCATGATCTGTGCCCTGCTCCAAGCATTGCTGTTTGGGAACTGGTGTTCTAACCAGCAAGCTGTTACAGAAAACGATTTCCCTTTTTCTCCGGCTGCGTTGTTAATTAAGGAGCTGTGTTTTGAGAAGCTGGAGGACAATGTCAGCAGATTGTGGCTGTACGTCAGGGCTCGCACAGTATATAGGGAGAGTGGCAGCTCAGCGCACAGCGTTGCAGCTGAAGGTGGAGGGGGTGTTTGTCAGCCAGGTGACAGGTAGGAACCCTGAACCTGTGGTGCACGGCGTGAAACCAATGTCATCTGTCACAGCACCTCATTTGTCAAGGGTGCTGGTAACTGATTGAAATGATTTGGATATGAAGTAAATACTCTGTGATGCTTTTACTTGGCTTATTATTAAGTTTTTGGGGAGTGGTTGTATCACCTAGCTGGTAGTGGAAAGGAGCTTACAAAAACTTCTGGGTGTGCAGGCTTGCTTTTGCTGTGAAGCAGCCCTGCCAGAAAGCTGGTTTAGTTTGTTTCCTTGAGATAATACTTGGAGGAACCCTTACCAACCTTGTGTCACTTCTTAGCACTTCCTTATGTGTGACTAGTTTCTAAGAGGCCAAGCACAATAGTACCTCTTGCCTCAGGTTTAAATTTGTGAAAGAGTTCGGTAGATGAAAAAAAAAGATTTAAATCAAAATGATGGGGCGGGGGAAGCGCCAAAGAAACAAATGCCAGACTTGCCTGTGTGGGTCATTCTTGCTTTTAATTGCTGGCATAATGGACAGTGATGAGGGAAAGATTGGACATAGCTAGGGTTGATGAGGGTATGCCAAATTATTCTGCACTCTGAAAGTTTTTGAAATTTGCACCTGTAAAAATCACATTCTGTCTTCACCTGCCCAGTTACGACATCATTTTGGCAGCCAATCAGTCTTGTATTCTTCATGCAGTTAATCAAGATGTCATCTCAAGACAGCATGAGAACACTTGTTTCCCGTTCTGCTGGTCTTTAAAATGAAATCTAGCTAAAATCATGCAGACATTTAAAGGATAATAGAAGGACAAACAATTATGATCACTGCTGGAGCTTGTAGACACGAGAAATGTTCCAGCATGTTCGGGAAATGTGCTTCGGATGTCTTGCATCACATGCTACTACTCTTAACATCATGGTCTTAGACTCTATTTATGGCAGAAGGTTGTTAAAACCTTTTTCCATTCTTATTGAATAGGCAGTGAAGATCTATAGAGTTCTGCCTTGGATTATGTCTGCTCTTCTTCGGAGGTGCCGTGGCAGCTTTCGGTGCTGGTGCTAGCTTTGGAATTGTTAACTTGGGTACTGATAGCGCTGGCTGTATCGAACCGCCTTTGAACTGGCACAAGTTGTAACCTGTATTTTGGACAGCTGAAGTCAGGCTAAAAGGTCAAGAAGTTGGATTCATTTAATGGGAAGCGCTCCCAAGCTTGGACACGGAAATCTCTGAATACCTATGTTTTAAAGGTCAAGTCAGGTCAGCAAATGAATTTTGTTGCAGGTCAGGGAGTTGAGAGCCATCCTCCTTATCCCAGGGAAAAGGGTTTTTCACTAAGGTAATAAAGTGGGATATGAAAGAAGGCAAGTAAAAGGCTGTCTCTTAAATTAAATACAGGCAAGCAACCATCCATAACCGTCTCTCTCATTGTAGCATCTTTTTTTCTATCCTTGTTCTTTGGATGTGTAAGAAGGGTTACAGTCTCGTTGCTGTGAGCAGCTTGAGAGCTTTGTGTTGTGAAGTGGTGGGAGGAGAAGGATTCTAATTGCTAATGAAGACTTGCATTTCTTGTACGTTTATTGAATGGTAATTGTAAACTGATTCTTCAAACCAAGCAGCAGGAGCCAGTTGATGCTGTAGGGAGGATTGCTGTTCCTGGCACGTACCTATGATGCTTCTGCCCTCCGAGATCATTTCACCTAAGAATAATAATAGGAGAATGAGTTAGCAAGCTCTTCTGCACTAATTGGTGAAATTAGTACGAGTGATGGAGCCAAGTAGCATCCTGGATGCTGTTCAAACCATGAAATTCCAAGTGTTGTGTTGAGTCGTGGCCAGGAATATTTCATCTCTCCAGCGATGACACTGATCCCAGGGAATGCTGGCCCAGGTACATCGAGGAGCATGTGTGCACCTTGACTGTCCCTGTCACTCTTAAGGTTGCAGGGTGTCCTCTGCTGCCTCGTTGCTGAAGGGCAGGACAGCTCCTTTCCTCGGGCTTCCATCTCATTTGGGGAGAATCTAGCTGGTTCTTGTTCAGGCCAAGCTCCTTGAGATTTTAATATCCTCAGCACACTTGTTGACATTGTAGTTTCGTCTGTTGCAGCTGATGGAATGACGGTTCAGTTGAATTATGATCAGAAGCTCCATGGCTGGCTTCTCTGATCCTGAAGTAAGACCCTCTACGGGTCAAACTGAGCTAGTGGTGCAGTAAATGAATCTTCCAGAAGGAGCTGAGTTTCTGTGCTCTCAAAGGATCTTGTATGCAAATCAGGTGCTTGGGGTCTTTGCTTTTCTCTAGAGAAAGCACAGTGCTGAAAATCTGCCTCCTGGTTGCATTGTAAACCCCTCACCCTTGGAATCGGCCTACAAAATTATCGTAGACAAATATGAACAGCGTAATAGTCGATGTGGATTTGATTGTTAAGTCTCTCACAGAGGGATTAGTCTCCTGGTGATCCCGACGGTGGTCTCAAAGCCGGTGTAGCAGCTCAGGTTTCGGAGCAGCACATTAATGGGTTGTGTTCAAGCCCCGAGATGGCTCGGTTTCCTCTTGCGAGGACAACACAGTAAATTATTGGGACTTGCATTCTCCAGCCTCCCTCCACGCGGTTTGAGGACTAGACAGCGGACAAGCTTGTGTTCCAGTCTGCAAAGGTGGTCTACAGAATCTAAAACTGGGAAAGAGAGGGGAGTTGGGGTGATGGGCAAGCTCACAGCCAACAAACAGTCTACTCTTCAAAGTAATTTTGAGCACAGACGTGATAAATGTTGTGCTTAATGGAGGTTTATTTAATAAAAATACCTAAAAGCTGCTGCTTCTTACTCTGACCTGGATGTTGTTTTCATCCAAAACAATTGGGACACACGCTTAGGAAGCCGGTAACATTAGTCACTGTTTCCTAAAACAGAGGCAGCTAAAATATGACTTTTAAGTCGTAGTTATTTGACAGCCGTCTTAATAAGTAAATGATGATAATGCAGGGCAGCTTACTTGCATCGGAGTTTTTTTTATCCGTGTTTTGTAATGGTGCTTTTGTTATTTTAAGTCATTTGATTTTAGCATTAGCTCTGCACAGTGAAATATGCAAGCAGAGCGCACTGGTTAGTCGCTGGTTTTCTGGGGTATTTTTAGTGATGCTTAAGATATTAAAGGTCTTGTTCTGCATTAGAAAGTCACATGAGGGCAAACTTCTGTGGCCAGCTGAGCTCAGCTCCCAAGCCTGATTTGAACCAGCTCTGCAGTGTTAAAATGACAGACTTAATTGATTCACGTGCATATATGTTTGTCTACATAGTAAGCTAAAATAGCCTACACAGTAGCAGCTGGTAGGCAGCTTAAGAAACTGCTGCTCTTCAGCTGCTAGCTCCTCCTCTCTCGTGAGGGGAAACTTCTCGATTCTCCTAATACCAAAGTTTCAGGGTTCGGGCTGGCCCACCTTCCGAGGATGCATTTAACGTGAGTATGTTTGCCCTGTTACTGTGCAAAAGGAGCTCATCTCTGTCGCCTGGGCTGCTTTACCTGTACATGTTCTCAGGATGGGTGCGTGGGGTTTTCTGGTCCGATCAGAGAGGTGGGGAGTGATGATGTCATTGGGTCATTGGTAAGTATGTATGGTATCTGTACAGTGTCCTGCATCTTTTCCCCGGGGGCTTGAAGTAAGTGTATTTCTTTTTACGCATCTGGGAAGGGAGCAGTATGCGTGATAAGAAAAGGCAGAAAATACCTTGCACCATTTGCGGTGAAGTTAGCTCCAGCTTACAACAAAACCCTGTCTGTTGCTTTTGCAAGTCAGAACACACTGAGCAGCTGCTTTGTGACTGCGTTTTATATTTGTCTCTCCCAGAGGGTCGAAGCTCTCAAAAGGTGCTTTTAAAGCTACTTGACCAGAATTTGAGTACTACTATTGCACTCAAAGATGCAACACGTTCAGCAGTTTCCAGTCAGTTCAGAACTGCAAGGTAGACCACGCGTCATCGAGTCCACGTGCAAGATGTGTCTTTGAAGATCAGGGTCACGTCCCTCGGGTTATGTACCGTGCAAGGGGCACGCTGGATGCTGTCCAAGCCCTTGACTGCTTGGGGTTTAGTTAATTCTTCCCAAATAGGCGTTTTCCTTAAAAGAGGCAAGGCAACTAAGGTTTGAATATGAACACAGGCGTCCTTGGGGAGCCCACTGAGGGTGTCTTCGGTAAGCAGCTTCTTCCTGGTAGCAGCAGGTGGGAGCTACATCATCCTGAGCGAAGGGACTTGGCGATGAGTAGCCAGATCATCGCTGCTCGTGACTGTTCAGCTTTGGTGGTCTTTCATCCCTTTTGTCCAAATCGGACCGAGCCTATCTGTGGGTGTTCTCCGTGCCTCAGATGGGCCTGGAGTGCTGATCTGCTTCAGTAGATGAGCTGGAGGCAGCAAAACAAACATGATATCTGATAATGATAATAAGGTAATGCGGATAGGCTACATTACATGACTGTAATTAGCAGAGGAGCTGCTGGGTGTAGAGGAAGAGATGACTAAATCCAGGGATGCCATCCCTCCATCTGTGGTCATTTCGTTGCCAGCTGGGTACAGCCAGGGAAGCTGATTGTGGCTCCATATGTTTAAATTGCCTCTGACTTTGCTTTTCAGTTGCATGTGACCTGCCTTTATAAGTTGTTTAACTGTTGTGCTTGGAAGAGGATTGGAAATCTGGCAGGCAAAAAGTGCCCTGGGCGAGAGAAGTGCCTCTTGCATATGCAGTGATGTTCTGTGCCGGGTTAGTAAAGTGAAGCTTAGGAATACTTATTTTCCTTGGTGGCGTAAGCAAGAAGAAGAAATCTGCCCTCTGCAAGGGAAATGGAATTCGTAGTTCCCATATGTTCTGGGAACGTGCAGAGAAGGTTCCCTTCCCTGACATACGGCTCCAGTCATCTCGTACTCACCGCAATGGAATCCAAAAGCGCAGTACCTCCGGAGAGCTGGGGCGGCCCCGTCAACCCCCGGCACTGGCGCTCGTGTTGGTTATTGTTTGGCAGAGGAACACAGCTCAGCTCATCTGGTGCCGTAGTGGTTGCCCAGCGTTTCTGCCAGATGAGCCGCTTTATCGTGTGCAGCCTTTCTTAACATCGTCTCTGCTCAGCGATCACACGACGAGCTGGCTTTGTCGATACGGAACGAACACGCTGTTCGTAGTGCTGTTGCCATGGCACGGACCCGCTGCTGCGAAATCCTGGTCTTGGGAGAGCACTTGAGGTTTATGGGTGTGCAGCAACGGGGGGAAGCCTGAGGGATCCCAGAGGAGGAAGGCAGCGAGGAGTAGCTGTCAGTGCTGGCAGAAGAGTTGTTCCAGCTTGCTGCGGTGTTGCCAGCGAAGGTGGCAATTCCACATGGCTGCGTGGGATTGAGAGCAATCCGTTGAGCAACTGAGATGGTAGTTAGACTGAAATGTGGCAGGAGGGAGTCTGTGTGTAAATGCATCGTTGCAAGTCAGATGACTTCTATCAGAAGTCTACGAGGTCATAGTTATCCTACCAGTGTAAGTATCAAATTATGTCTAGCTTTGTGTGCTTTTGCAAATCGAGTCACTCAAAAAATGGTGATAGTTGCCTGAGTGGTGTGCGCTATCTCCTCTGGTATTTCTACCCTTACAGCAGACAGCGAGAGTATTGACTGATCTCTGTGAGTTTTGCACTGAACTCTTGCTGACAGAACATGGGATGGCCTGCAATACGGAGGGGACAGCTGTGGTTCTTGAGGTCAAAGCTTCTAGGTATCGTGAAACTGAATAGCACTTGACTTCGGCAGTCAGATTAGAGTGCTGAGTGCTGCCGTAGTTCACATAGCTGAGATGAACAGACCTGAGCTGTGTTGAACACATAGATGGGGAAATCTGTCAAAATCTGTATGTTTAAAAAAAAAAAAAAAAAATCAGTTGTGCTTAAGATGATAATGTCTGCCCGTGATGCTAACGAAGCTTACTGGAATAGTGCTTCATCTTGTCTGCACTTGAGAAATGTTGGGAAGAAGCCCAGGGTTCATGGGTGAACCCCAATCATGATGGAAGTCGTATATCCAGCGCAAGCCTGGAAGTTCACGCTGCGTCATTTCAGGGGAGGCTGGGAATTAACTGTAGTTAGTTACTTTGAATTTTTTTGTCAGTGCTTGTGGTACAATAGAGTCTTAATGACTTGGCCTCACAGCAGTAAACCTGCTTGTCTTTGCGCGCAGGGATTTGTAAAATGCGCTTTGTCTTTGCTTACCCAACAAACTGTTTTTCCGGTGGTAAGCTTGAGCTACTGGAGTGAAATCGGGTTTCCAGTGCGAATGCAGTGGAATAACACCTGCGCCTGCTTATGGAGGAGCTTCCTACCTAAATGCCCTAACTGTGTTTTTCTTGCTAGGCTAAAGAAATCCTTACAAAAGAATCGAATGTGCAGGAGGTACGTTGCCCCGTCACCGTCTGTGGGGATGTCCACGGTCAATTCCACGACCTTATGGAACTCTTTAGAATTGGTGGGAAATCACCAGACACAAATTACCTGTTCATGGGAGACTACGTGGACAGAGGCTATTACTCGGTGGAAACGGTGACTCTTCTAGTAGCCTTGAAGGTATGGTGTGATAGTTTTTCTACAGCAGCCTTGGGCAAAAACACACTTTTGGGGATTTTTGAAAGAATTGTTCTTCCCATTGATGCCACCGTTGGCTTGAGCTAGACGATGTAAATTGAAAAGCATTAATGGACGCGTGCTATTCTATGACAGAGCTGAATGCTTGGCTGCTGTTTGAAATATTCTGTTACTATTTCTTTACATATCAATGATATAATTCCTGTGTTAAAGAAGAGTTTTCTTTGTCAATAGGTGCGTTACCCAGAACGCATTACAATACTGAGGGGCAATCACGAAAGCAGACAAATTACACAAGTGTATGGCTTTTATGACGAATGTCTGCGAAAGTATGGCAACGCCAACGTCTGGAAGTACTTCACAGATCTGTTTGATTATCTTCCGCTTACAGCTCTAGTAGATGGCCAGGTAAGCCTTGAATAAGGAAATACTCCATTTGATAGAATTGTGCAGACTGCATTGTCTGACCTTTACATGGGCAGTCTCAAACAAGCTCCCTTAATTTGTGATCTGAATTTTTTTTCAAGTCCATGTAGTTATTGGGGGTTTGGGGAAGAATTTAGAGAGGCGTTAATACAAGTCGATGGTGCCAGAAGGCTGTGGATTCTGCTGCCAAAGGAATGGCAGGGTATTGCATGTGTGGTTCATTTTAAATGACGGTTCAACAAGTGGGGATCCCCTGGTGATACAAGAGATGTGAGCTGAGTTGTGGCTGTGAGGCAAGATATTCTTAAAACGGAAGGCATGGTATCTTCGCTGTTGCTCTGATCTTTCTATGCAAGGTGCAGCCTTTTAATTTTGTTTCCTTCTGCGGGCATTACATTTGGTTTCTCTGCTGCGAGAGTGAGACAGCTGTAACTGTAAAAGTATGATAACAGAGTTTAAAAACGGTTATTTTTGAGATCAGTCTTCCCATAACAGTATGCACTGAACGGATTGCTCTTTTTTTCCGGAACAGATATTTTGCCTCCACGGTGGCCTCTCTCCATCCATAGATACACTGGATCATATCAGGGCTTTGGACCGCCTGCAGGAAGTTCCACACGAGGTAACGGGAAAGGAAACGCATCATAAACTTAGATATCTGTTGGTGGGAAATGCAAATGTAGCCTCACATTGAAATCCATCTAAACAGTGACACACACGGTTACACAGCGGATTATTGCCTTCCTAAGAGCTAGAGCAGATGAACATACATTTGGGCAAAAGACACACAAGTCAATATGCTTTGATTACAGCAATCTACAAAAGGAGAGCTGTGGGGTTTTCACAGCTGTTTTTCACAGAACCGTGGGATTTTTTGGCTGTTGCGCTGACTCGAAGAGTGGTATTTGGCAGGGGAAGGTGTTTACTCCCTTCAGCCTCGTCACAGACATGCTTGTGAACAGACAACCCCCACGTGAAGCCATGTTGCGTCACCATCCTTCCTCCCCGGCCAATGCTTTCTTCTGGGGTGTTTCACCTTGTTCATGGTTTTCTGGGGGCCTGAGACCAGGACTGAAGAAACCACCTTCTGAGCTCCCAGGGTCGCAAATGGCTCTTCTATGTTGGAGTGGTTGGGGCTTACAAATGGACTTGAATGTTCCCTGATTAAAATGAACTGCTTGTCCTGCAACGTCTTTGGTATAACAGCAAGAACAATGCAGCAAGGTCTGCCCGAGCCTTCCAAAAACCTGAAATAAGCTGTGTAAATTATTCCCAGAATCGGGGGGG
>NW_009205347.1:10070-13284 GCF_000690835.1 Fulmarus glacialis
TGGGACATTGACCTGTAGTTAGATGTAATGATTGTATTGTTGCTCTGGGGTTTACCCAGTCCTGTGCTGCGTATCTGTGTGCTGAAGCTTCATTTGTGACAGTTGAAGAGGTACACCAGGATATTTTTTAATATGTTAAGTCCAACAATAAACTGGTTAGGAGAGGAAATTAAATGATTAATGGCCTGCCGGAAGGGCTGCTGAAGGCTTAACATCCATCTCTGGAACAGTTAGTGCACAGCCTCCTACGGGTCGTTTCCCTTGCTTTAATTAACTGCAACTTGTCTGGCACCAACGAACCCATTGTGTATCCTTGGATGTGCATACCTTCTCACTTGGCCTTTTTTATGATATTGTGAGGGTCAGGATCTGCTCTCCATGTCTTTGTATCTCTGACTAGTTGAAGTGAAATGGTAAACGGTGTGCGTGGAAGGGGAGGTGGGAACGGTTTTCTGGTTACGTGGCCTCCTCTCACAGTCAGCTGTGTACGTATTCATTTCTTCGGGAACGATGCTGACTGATGCCGTGAGTAACTAGCCGATATTATGTGTTTTAAATAAACTCGCGTGCCTTGTGCAGAGAAGGACATGCTGGTAGTCTTCTTACTGTAAATAAAATGTGTTTTAAACGAGGCTTTTTGTAACGGTCTTGCTAGCGATCTAATGAAGAACACTTAATCTTTTTTCAAGGGTCCTATGTGTGATCTGTTATGGTCGGATCCGGATGACCGTGGCGGCTGGGGTATATCTCCACGTGGTGCTGGCTACACGTTTGGACAAGATATTTCCGAAACATTTAACCATGCCAATGGTCTCACACTGGTCTCCCGTGCTCACCAACTTGTCATGGAGGTAGGGCAAGCACTCTGCTAGGTGGGGCTAACAAAACATAGACGCGAATTCTTGTCTCCTCTGTGAGACCTCCCGCTGATGGGTTTGCATAAGCTGACGCCTAAATGTTACGCAGGTAAATACCAAAGAGGGACTTAAATCACGTGAAAACAACAAGCAACATGAAATGACGCGCTTTGACCTGCGATATAAATAAGGGGATGTTCTGCCTGTCGCAGCCCATTAGCGGAAGTAATAATCTCCTTACGTGCCGACTGCTCTACTTAGACTGCTGCTGCGTGAAGCAGGCTGTCCTGTAATACTCAGCAGTCAGATGTGACAGGGATTAAGCCATAATTTTGACTGTTGATAGGCTATTCTTGTACAGCTGGCTGGAAGAATGCCAGGTGGGTCAATGGAGCAGATGTATTTTTAAAATCTAGTTCAAGTAGATCCCTTAAGTAGTTCTGTGTGTCAGAAGTCGCTCGCATCTGGCAGGCAAATTCTCGTTTGTGGTGGATGAAAGGTGAAGGCATGCCTAAAAATCTCAAGGTTTCTTTGTGGTACGATCCATAATTTGTATACAAAATGGATAAAAACACGAGTGACGAATGGCCGATCTCTCTGTAGATTGGTTGAAGCTGTTTTTGCTAAGTAACTACCACTTGCTCTTGCGGTAGAGTACGTCTTATAAAATGAAACGAAGTCAGTTGGAAATACTTAGGAGAAGTCTGCAGTTTCACGAGTGCCTTGGATCGTTTCAGGCCGTAAGAGGAACTTCAGACGGCCTGAGGTTTGAGATTTAACAGAGACCTTACTTTTTTTGTCTTTTTCCGGCAGGGTTATAATTGGTGCCACGACCGAAATGTGGTTACCATTTTCAGTGCGCCCAATTACTGTTACCGTTGCGGGAACCAGGCTGCTATCATGGAACTAGATGACACTTTAAAATATTCCTTGTGAGTAACCTGGCTCAGGTTGTTCTCTCTTCCCAGCCGTTCTGTATTGTGAGGAGTGTCTGATCCTTTCCAAAGGGGTTCTTTCGTGAAAAGCCAGCTCAAACCACTCTGGAATTAATGTTGTGTGCTCTACCTACAAGAGTACTTAAAAATAAGTAGTGAGTTAAGCTCTTAAAAGCTTCTCTTGGGTACTGTATTATCTCCTCTTCCTGCCTCTCAGGAGAGTTGCAGCTTCTGCTTTTTCTTAATCCCTCTTGCCCCAGCTTGATGGAGAGAGTAAAGACAGATGGATTTATGTATGTATTTTAATTTTCGGTAGCACTAGGCTTTGTAAAGACGGGTGAGAGAGTCTGAATTTTGTGTTCAGCTGAGCTCGCGTGAAAGTAGCGATGGGCTGCTGAAGGGTTGACTGCTGGGCGGTGTTCGCTCCGTAAGCAGCATTTCGACCAGCTGATGAGTTTTACCTCCCACGGATGCTTGTTTTGGGACCCGGAACGTTTTATGTGGAAGCAGCTGGGATGAGTAAAGCAATAGCAGCAGGAGAGCAAGTCTAGTATTTATTGTGGCATTGAAAAATACCTTCTGGAGGAGGGAAAATGATCCCTTTTTCTTTCCTGCAGCCTCCAGTTTGACCCAGCACCTCGTCGTGGAGAGCCTCATGTTACCCGTCGTACCCCAGACTACTTCCTATAAACCTCTCCTAACCTTTGTAGAAGGAAGTACACCTGGCATTTTGAAGAGCAACAATATTTACACGTTTCTGTAAGAAATTGGGGTTCGTCTCAACTTAAAATCCCCATCATGGACCAAAATGTGCCATACAGAGGACGAAGAGCGTTTAGCACAACTTGAGACTGAATTCCTTACAACACTATATATATATCCTATACCCGTCAGTCCGACAAGTCGGTTTGCCTGCTGTATTTGTAGTCATTGTTTTTCTTCTGGACTGTTCAGAGAGGAAAAGATAACTCTGATAACACTTCCATCTCCTTTCATGCTTCTTTGTAAATTTTTAGTTCTAGTGTTTAACTGGCATGAATTAGAGTTTATTTTTGAGGGAAATGCACACTAACTTCTTCCCCCACCACTGTTGATTTTATTGAAAGACCGATCGACTTAACTGGAGAAAGGAAGCAATTCCTGCTTGGGAGTACGTTGTCATAACGCGGATAAAAGGGTTCCCCGTTTTAGCTCGATTCCTCTTCTGTGTTGATCTTGCCCTTTTTGTTTTGGTTTGGTTTCTTTCGTTTTTTTCCCCTCTCCCCTCTGTATATTTGTCCGGGCAGTGCTTGCAATCCTCCTGGCTGTACCTAAACCAATAAACTTGCCGTTGTCAGCCCCCAGCCGTGGTGCAGTGCTCCGGGGGGGGCGGGCGTGGGGCGGGCCGGGAGAGGCGGCTCCGGGGCGGAGCGGAGCGGCGGG
>NW_009205348.1:0-1524 GCF_000690835.1 Fulmarus glacialis
GACGAGCTGCACATCTGGGAACAAAACTGACATTTTAATTTTTTTTCCCCGTAATTAAAAATACACGATTCATTACGTGCTGCTGCTCTGCGAGCATGTGCTGTGAGTGCCAGCGTGTCCTGCTGCTTGCAGCCTCCTGTCCTGCTTCCCGGGTTTTCCCAAACCCCTCCTCTGCGGGGATGCTCTTGCCTCCTATTACTGTGCCAGATTTACCGGCGCTGCGGGATCAGCCGGTTCCGGGCAATCCCGAAGATCTTTTCCCATGCAGGATGCAGCCCTCTGAGATCGTAAAAGTCGTTTCAAACCATCACCCTGAGTCAGAGGGGGAAGAGCCGTGGTTTCCAGCAGTAAGTGGGCAGGCGAGCCTCCGGGAAGGGGGCTCCGGTACCGCTTGTGTTGCCCTGTCCTGTCTGCTCCAGACAGACGGACGGACGGATGGGTGGTGTTGGGTCAGGCTTGGAGTTGTCGGGATGGACGGGTGGACGGACAGACAGACAGGCAGCGTTGGGTGGACGGCCAGGAGGGTGAGTCTGAGCGGGCTCAGAGCCGTCCAGAGGGACGGATGATGTTGGAGCGCTCTGGACGGATGGACAGACGGACGGGCGATGCCGGAGTGCTCCAGCCAGAAAAGGACGCTGCCAGCCGGAGCCAGCAAAGGTGACGGTGGCCACGGGTTTCCTCTTCCTCACCCTAAATCTCCTCAGCAATGGATGATGGATGTTATTTCTAGGCTGGGTTTCCACCTGGATGGAGTCAGCTCCGCACCTGGCTGGAGCTGCAGCAAACGGCTCCGGTGCTTTGAAGATCGGAGCCGTAACGAGGCAGGGATTTACGGCTGCCATCGAGAGAGGCGAGGGGCTCCGCTCCCCCCAAAGTCCCCCCCGGGTTAGATTAGGCTGTCTGCGAGGAAACTTAATTGATTCTTTAGGATAAAGCCTTTTCATCTGCACAGACAAGCCAAAGCATTAATTCTCTATAATGTGACACGGAACATTTGCGTGCAGCTCTGCGGCACGGCTTTCCCTCCCCGTGCTCCCTTCTGGCCTCTGATTTGTTTTCTTTCCAAGGCAAATTCTGAATCTGGCTTCCATCAACAGCACTAATTAATCCCTTTCGATAAATCCCAACATTTATTTATTTTTTAAAACAATTTTCAGATAACGGGTGCATGTGGGGAGCAGGCTTCTGTCCGTCGTGCCAGTCCCAGGGGAGGATTGCATCCTGCGTGGGGCTGAGCTTTGGACATCAGGATGCTCGAGCTGCATCCAGCCCTGGGAAGAATTTCTGGGGGGAACCCAGCAAGGGCACAGGTATCCCTGGCACCACCAAGCGACTCTCTCATCGCTCCAGAAATACTCCCACCGCTGGCACGGGCTCAGGAATAAAACATATTTTGCTGTTATTTTTAACAGGGCTGGGGAGCGCAGCCCCAGGGACCTGCACCAAGGCCACCCCCAAAACGAGACCGAAAATGGCATCACTTGCCAGAGACCAGGCAGGGATGCTGAGCCTTCCCGCAAGGAA
>NW_009205349.1:0-304 GCF_000690835.1 Fulmarus glacialis
CCCCTGCAGTGCCCGCTCCTCTGCCAGCCTCCCCTGGGAGTCTCCCCGCTGCCTGGGTGCCCCGAGGATGGGGCTGGGGCTGGGGAGAAGGTTGCTCTTAGCAACATCCACTGCGAGACAGCCTGCGCCCCCGCAGAGCCCCCGCTGCCACCGCTGCCCCCGAAGCCCAGGATGCTCAGCCCCTGCATCGGTGGCACTGGATCCCCCAGCCTGGTGGGTCTCATGGTGTGGCCTGCCCACTCCTGTACTCCCCAGTTGGACCACACCGTTAGGCTGGTTTGTGGCGGCTGGGTGGGGGGCGACC
>NW_009205349.1:388-4329 GCF_000690835.1 Fulmarus glacialis
TGGGGTTCTCCTCCACCCCATCGTGGCTTCTCAGTGGTCCTGCTTGGGGGGTGATGCTGTGGGCACGCTTCTGTGTCTTGGACTGGGCTGCATGTTCCCTTCCTCTCTCTCCGCCTTGGCTTCGCCGCCTGGCAGGGGACAGCCCTCGCTCCTCTGGATTTGCCTCCCTGTCTGTTGCTCACTGCTCTGTTAGCCCAGAGAATCCATGCCAACATCCCTTGGATGCCACGTCCGCGCCAGGGCAAGACGCAGGTGGTCAATGGGGAGACTCCCGTGATGCTGGTGCATCGTCTGAGGGACCCCTGCCTTCTGACCAGACATGCTTCTGTGTTAAACCCTTCTCACAGCCTCATCATGATGATGATGATAACAATAATAATGATGATGATGATGATGATAATAGTGTATTTCCTTGCCATGAGCTGGTTCTCCTCCCATTAGCCAACACTGGGCTGCAGATCCCTGGGGAAGGGAAGCCAATGTGGCTGTTTCCGTCCCCATCTATATATGCAGCGCCAGGGCCCCGGCAGGGCAGAACTGGTCCCAAACAGAGCACTAATGTCATGCTGGGTTGGGACTGATTTGGGATTAGGGAGGAGGCGTGTCCCAGCTGTGCCCAGGAATGGTGGCACCACACTGGGAAGGCAGAGTGGAAGCAGAGATGGATGCGCTTGGGGCAGCACCCTGGGGATGGCTGCTGTCGGGGAGCATTGGGGCGAGCTGCAGGGAGAAGGGCTCGTTGCCAGCCACATTGCCCCTGTGTGCGATGGGAGCCAAGTTGTTTTGGCTGGGAGACCCGCAGCCATGGCTTCCTCACCAGCACCCCGCAGTGACAGTGGCCCAACAGGGCTGTGTGACACTGCCCACAGCCCCACTGCTGTGCTGGCAGGAGCAGGGACGAGGGTACCTGTGGGGTAGCATGGGAAGCAGAGCACCCACGGGAAGCCGGCAGCATGGCCGTGAACCTGCTCGTACCGATCCTCCTCCGTTCCCGTGCTCAGCACCACTTTAGGTGACTGTCCATCCCGTGCTAAGGATGCCAGTTGGCGCAGGGCTCTGCCACGTCCCTCATGAGCCAGCTTTCCCCCCACCATGCGAGCAAGGTCACAGGGCCTTTCCTCATTGCTCGGCCACCCTCCCTCCCATATTAGCTGGAGGCTTTAATTAATAAAGGCATTCACCGTACGCTAAGTGCTGTTCCCAGCCGCCCTGGGGCTGCAGCCACACGGTGGGTTGGCGTGGTCAGCGTGGGACGCTCCTGCTCTCTTCCAGACCCAGCTACCGGTGAGGCTGATTTTCCTCCCATTTTTTAACCCTGGGATTGTGCTCCAGGGGATCGCGGGGTTGCTTGGTAGGTGGCTCTGCAGGCTGCATCGTCTCAGCTGTGCTGGTGGGCTGCAGGCGAGGGCTGTCCCCTTGCACAAAGCCATTTCCCCAGCAGCAGCCCAGCCTGGAGCTGCATGCCCCAGACGTGTGCCTCTCCGTGGGGCTGTTGGCATCTCTCCCCACTGGGCTTTTCCGTGGCCCCTGGCTCGGCGGGACCCTCTGTGCAGGGGGTGACACGGAGGCCCCCAGCGCTGGGCGCCCTGGCACTCCCGGGAGGCTTCGCGGTGGCGTTTCTCCCTCCAAACAGTTCTGGTTTGTTGGATGGCTCCTAAGGAGCAAAGCAAAGTGTGGTGTCTGCAGAAAGCAGCCAGGTGGCACAGCCTGCTCGGTTTTTGAATGGAAAACCCGGTCGGATGAGCAAAAGCTGGCTTTGGAGGGGAGCTTATAAACAGCTCCCATATTCCTGGTGGCCTTGCAGTGCTCGTGGCATTGCTTGGCCTTACCACATCGCCAACCCGGGCTGACCCAGGTTTGAAGCGTGGAGCAGGCTTGGCTGAGGCTGTGGACCGAGTGGGGTCCGTGTCTGCTGCGGTGCTAGCGTGGCTCCATATCATCCCCAGTCTCCCCGGGGAGATCGCAAAGGGTGGGTAGCCAGTGGAGGGGTTGTGGGACTGGTGCTGGCCTGTTCGGAGCAGCAACAACTCGTCCGAAGGCTTGGTCTTGGGGAAGGGGTAGAAACGGAGGCTGTGAAGGCAAACGCCTGAGGTCCAGATCCTGCCTGAGCACAGATAATCCCCTTGCACTGGGACCTGCCAGTTACCCATCCCCCATGTCCCCCGTGTCTGCCACCTTCCATGTGCGGCCAGCTGCTGGGGGTGCAGGCATCCCCTTGCTCCACTCTGCTTTCCAAGCTGGGCTTGTGCCTGAGGGTGTTTTTGGAGATGCCGGCGCTGGGGGGGGTATGAAGTCCCGGTGCCCTGGTCAGCAGCATCCAGTCTCACATCTCTGCTGACACAGCTCCACGGTGAGATCTGTCCCTGCAAGCCCTGGGGCTGAGCTGCCAGCTGGCCAGCACCTGCTTCGCAGGCAAGGAGAATTTGCGAGTAAAGGCTTCACATTTGGTTTTCTCCCATCATTGCAATACAAACTTCAGGCTGTCTCTCTGCTCCCCTGCTGCTCGGAGCATCCCTCTGCCTCCCAGCATGGCTGAGAAACATCACCCCTCATTCTGGCTGTCCAGGGAGATCTCCCTCTGTCCCACCCATATCTGTCTGCAGCCCAAAACATTGGATTTTCTCTCTCTGACTGATGCTGGGAGCTGGGTGGGAATTGGGATGTTCTTGCCCTGGCTTGAGTGCTTACAGGGGTGACCAGCATGGGCAGACCAGGTTGGTCTCCCAGTTTGCCTAAGACCATGCCCTGGAGACAGGTCTGTCCTTAACTGGGAGAACTGGACCTGGGTGGGAGCTGGGAGCCGAGTTCCTCCAGGCACTGCCTGCCCCGTGCCGGCTTCCAGCTCCCAGCGGAGGGCCTCGCTGCAGCCCCCAGACAAGCCAAAGCACCAAGTCCCTGTGGTAGATGAGTGGAATGAAACTGGTTTAGGTCCCGTCCCCATGGGCAGGGAGACCAGGAGGCCCCAGGGGGCTGGGGTGAAGGGGACCGAGGCAGATCCCCGTGGGTGCTGACATCTCCCTCGCCCTGGGCAGGGCTGCTGCTGCAGGAGATGACCATGGCAGGGCTGCATGAGGTGCGCTTCACTGAGGAGAAGCCGCACCAGCAGGCCGAACTGGTGAGTCCGGTGATTGCACTGGCTCCGGCTCCTGCATGTGGGGTGCCAGGACGGGAGTGCTTAAGTGGGAGCTTGCAGGGGTGTGTGTGCTGGTATTGGGTACATGTGTATGCACATGTGTGTTGCTATTCGGTGCAGGTGTGTGTGCAGATGTGTGCTGGTATTGGGTGCACGTGTGTGCACATGTGTGTTGGTATTCAGTGCACGTGTGTGCAGACGTGCTGGTATCAATGCACATGCATGGGTGAGCACGGGTTCTGGTTTGGTGTGTGTGAAGATGTTGCACATACATGCTAATACACACTTGTGTGTGTGCACATTTGCAGGTAGTACATGCACATGTGCAAGTATTGTAGATGTGCGTATGTGTACACACGTGTGGGCATCGTGTCACCCTGGAGCCAGCGCTGCCCCAGAGAGTGGGTGCTTGTGGTGTCAGGGGGCTTCATGAGTTGGGTGGGAGGAGGGTGCCACGGGAGTCAGGGGTGCTGGGGGGATGTCTCTGTCCCTAACGGCTCCTTCTCTCCCCAGGAAAACTCAGATGTCTTCCTCTCCGCTGTGGACACGGACTGGAAGGTAGGACCAGCCACGGGGGTGCCCCCCACCCCCGGGTTCTGCGTGGAACAGCAGCCTGTGGCTGGGGGAGGGGGGGGGGGGGCGGGGCAGGGGTGTTGCTGTCCCCCCCTTCCATGGGGACGCAGTGCCTGGTCGGTGTCTGTGCATGGGGCTGCACGTCCATGGCAGTCCCCGGCAGGAGCGGACGGGGGGGGACGCTGTCAGGCATGCTCTGTGCTGGCGCTCGGATGTGGCTGGCGGGCACTTGGCG
>NW_009205349.1:4375-11152 GCF_000690835.1 Fulmarus glacialis
TCGTGGCATGGGGCGGCACGTCCATGGCAGTCCCCGGCAGGAGCGGACGGGGGGGGACGCTGTCAGGCATGCTCTGTGCTGGCGCTCGGATGTGGCTGGCGGTCACTTGGCGACAGGCCGGGGACAAACCTCTTTAAAACAGGCGATTTCTTCTCAGGAGGGGATTTCTTCTCAGGAGGGCCGAGCTGCTTTTCCAGCCCCTCTACCATTGCCATGGCAATGGTTTCCTGGGCGATGCCAGCTCCCTGCTTACATAAGGATGTTTGAAAGCCTCTTTCTTTTTTGGAGGGCTGGGGCATTGCCCCCCGTACCACCCACCTCTCTCAATGAGCAGGGCCCTTCTGCTCCCCTGGCTGGCACCTGCCTGCCTTGTACCTCCAGTTTGCCTCTTCGGAGGAGCCCCATGATGTGGCCTCAGGGCTCACAGGGGCTCAGCTTGTGCCTGGCTCCCGTGTTGGTCTTCATCACTCTCACACCTCTGTCCAAGCTCATCTCACACCAGGCTCCCCCTGCAGAGACTGGGGTGCCAGTAAATGGGGAGGGAGGGCAGTGGGGCTGCCGGATCCCAGCTCGCTGCCTGTCCCTCTCCCAAAGCATCCCCTCTCCCAGGGGACACCAGTCCTCAACTTCAGGTTGTGCGTTGCTGCTTTGCCAGCGGCTGGGACCACCGTGAGGGTGGGCTCGGGTGGTGCTGGCTGAGCCCTGCCAGGTCCAGCATTGAAACAGCAGCACCTGCAAGGATAAAATAAATCTGGTTTTCATTCATCCTGGGAGGGGGGCAGGGGAGCCCAGGTCCCTGTTTTAGCAAACCCAAAGCAGTCTGGCCCGCTCGGTCTCCATCACCCGTGCGGGTGGCAGGGTGCAGCTGGGCGGGGAGCAAGGACTTTCATCAGGATGCTGGGCAGTGGCTGCTGTGGTTCACAGAGTAGGAGATTTCTGATGGCCATCTTGGAGGCCACAAAAATATTCAAAAATGGCAGTGGTGGAAAAGAAATGCCACCCTTCCCAGCAGCTCCAAAGATGGCGAGATGCTGGGGCTGGGAGCGGGTCTGTGCGGGTCTGGGCTGCTCCTTGCTCTGCTTGACTACTGTTGACTACTGGAGGGGAAACCAAACCTCCTGGTGTCACCAAAATGAGGGCGAAGAGGGAGAGGGAAGCAAGGAGGGAGAGGGAGGCGGTAGTGCCAGGCTGCCCAGAGCTCCTGGTAGTGCCAGAGGCACCAGTATGGCTCTCGCTCAGCTGTGCTGGGGCAGAGCTTGGTTGGCGTGCAGGGGATGTTAAAGAGTAATGACTCTCCCAGGACAATCTTTGCATGCCAGTATTTCAGGGATTGGCCCCCAGTGATGCTGAACCTTGTTCCCGGTGGTGCCCAGGTGGAGCAGGTCCGGATGGCAAATGCCACAGTGATGCGCCTGCATGCCCTCGGTACCTAAAAAAATGAACAGAGCAAGGATCAAGGGGGCTTTTCCCAAGCCAGCCAGGCCCTGCACCCTCTTGGTTCCCCTCCAAGAGCCTCAGCGTGGGGATGGGATGAAATTCCCAGGCTGTGCCGGGGCAACCCCCTCCTTTCCCCCACCCCAGCACTTCACAGGTTGGTTCCCTGCAAAGGCTGGGGGCTGCCTGCCCTTCCTTGGGGAGACCTTACCCCATTTTCTAGGCTCACCTCCTTGGGGTAATTCAATCCAGCCCCCAGCTTAGCTCTTCACTGTCCCTCTGCTTCTCCCCAGAGCCAGTCACCGTTCCCTTGCTGAGATGCTCTGGTTGGGGCAGTGGGGGGGAGCAGGGACCCCCCACTGCTGCTGCCAGCCGAAGTAAAGCCCTTGGGGCTGCTGGCATAAGCCGAGATGCAGGGGTGCAGGGGGGCAGGTGCCTTTGCCCTGGGACCTGGGTGCCCTGGCCCTGCTGGAGGTCTGGGCCACCCGCCAGGCGGATGGGCTAGTAGCCAATGGGGTGGCAATGCCATTCGATGCCATTCAAGTGGAGTTAGCCTTGCTCAGCCCTCCCATCTCCCTGCTGCCCTTTTGCATTCATGCCTTACTTCACCTCGGCTTTTCCACCCCTTCTCCCCTCTATTTTGCCACCTTCTGTCTTTTTTCGCCTGCTCATGCCCCTCTGTATCTCTTGCTTTTTCCCGGAGGCTGTGGCTGCTCGTGGTCTTTGGCTCCACAGGCAGCAGGGCTGATGAAAGCAAAAACGGCACCTGGACCCATGAATGGCTTTGTACCTGTGCCAGGAACCACCTTGGAGCTGGGCTTCCCCCTCACATGCAGTCCTTCGTTAGCAGAGATGCATCTCTCTGGGCTTGGGTCCGAGCTCCCTGCAGGACAAAGCAGTGCAGAAGAAAGCCTCTTTGGTGGAGGCAAGGTGGATGCCATCCCACTGCTGGCCTGTCTGTCCGTCCTTTCCCCCATGTCCAGACCCCCTGGCTGCCCAGCCCTGACCTGTTTGCAGGACACTGCTTTCAGTGGCTCCCCACCAGCTCTGGGTGATCATTTGTCCAGGTCAGGGAAAGGGCTCTCCCCAGGGAAAAGTGGCTTAGCCCTGTTAATAGACATCAGAGACTCCACAGGAACAAGCCTGCTGGGTGAAGCTGAGGACACGGGGCTTTGCCATGCAGGGAAGCCTGTGCACGTGCTGGTGATGGCAGCTGGATCCCCTCTGCCCATGGCTGCGGTGCCAGGGCATGGTGGAAGCAAGTCATGGCGAGCTGCTGGGGTGGAGATGATGGCAGGCTCCAGCTGGCGTGGAGCATCCCTGTGGTGGGCAGGGAGGCTGGAGGGTCCCTGTTGGATGCTGCCCTGGTCCGGCACTGGCACATGGCTCGCCAGCCCCTTTGGGCAGGCGCTGGAGGGACTGTGGGACTCCTTCTCCGTCCATGGTTGCCCAGCTTCGTGCTGGAGTGGCTCAGGTGCCGGTTGTGCTGAGCCAGGCGGTGGTGCTGGGCTAGGCAGGGGCAGGCAGGGTGGAGGGGGATGGCACCCAGAGCCTGCCGGGGGGTTTTGGGGCCGTGGCGGCACGAGGCTGTCTGTGGGTGTGAGCTGCAGGCAGACGGACTCGCCCTCTCGCGAAGCCTCGTTGGAATCCGGGCAGAAGCCATCTGCCTGCGCGCATGTGCACACGGGAATACACACGTGTGTGCGTGCGCACACAGCACGCGTCAGCCCAGGGACACGATCTGACCTCTCGGCGCTGCTGGGCTGTCTTTCCTCCTGCCTTATTTACCTGCCACCAGTGACATCCAGGTTGGGGCTAAATCCTGCACATCCCCTGCATGCCAGCATCCCAAAGTAGGCGGGATGACCATGCTGCTGGGTAAGGTAACACAGGTATCCGGGCAGTGTTCACGTGTGTACACGTGTATGCCCCTCCGTGCACATGTGCACAAGGTTCTGCGTGTGTGCAGGTTGTTGTGCATCCATGGGCATGAGTGATGGCCATGGCATACATGCTAAGCACACGGGAGAAGGATGCAGCAGGCATGCTCCTTATATGCACATGACCATACACATACATCCAACATATGTACCGATGCAGACACACAGGGGCCAGCCCTGAGGGGGTATGCACAAGCATTTTGTGGGGTGCATGTGCTTCAGCATGGGTCACTGTATTTATTTTTCCAAAGTTTGCATGCACAGACATGTGAGGGGACCCGGTTTTGCCTGGCCCCTGTGTGTCTGTGTTGGTACGTGTTCCTGTGTATGTATGTGCATGGTCACGTGCATATGCAGAGCACGCCTGCTGCGTCCTTCTCCTGTGTGTTTAGCTTGTACCCATGTCTGTTCGTGGGGGTGTGTGTGCTTCCTGATGCGTGTGCGTTGCTGCAGGGCCTTGGTCTGGGCGGCTGCAGGCTCGAGCATGATTCTGCATGTTTGCGTGGGGCGGGAGCCGCATGCGTGTGTGTGTGATGGGTGCAGGCGAGCATTGCTGGGCTTCGTCATGACGATGCTGTGTGTGTTGCAAGGGGTGCGAGTGCAACCCTGTCCAGGCTGCTGAAGGAGGGAAGATGGAGCAGGTACTGCACAGTGCCAGGCATTTTTTCTTCATAAACAAGGGTATTTGGGGCCAATTGGAGCATGAATAATTCCCGCAGCAGCCAATGGCTGAGCGCTGGCTCAGTCGCAGTGCTCGCCTGCAATGGAGGCCAAACCTGCCGGGGCTGCGCGTCGCTTCGAGGGGGAAGGGAGAGGGAGGGCTTAGCGCAGGGCTGGGGCTCCGCTATAAATCGAGGCGAAGGGCTGAGCGAGCGCAGATCTCTGCTTCGCCCCAGCCCGCTGCACCGCTGTGCCCCACGCTGGGACCCCGTGCTCGGCCCACCCTGCCCTTGCATCCTCGTCCACCTGGTTCCTCACCATGCCGGAGTGCTGGGATGGGGTAGGTACCACCGTTCCCGTGCTCACTGCCCTCCCTTCCCAGGGAGTTTTGCCCCAGTACCTCCCCTGCTCACCCAGGCTGGACCTTTGCACCCAGCAGGGCTTGGCGTGGGCCAGGCAGGCATGGGCGCGGGAGGGACCTGCTGCTGGGGGAACATTTACTCCACCGCCCTGATGTGCCACAGGTTTCGGGGACGCATTGTCCTTGAGCACGTCCTCCCCGAGCCCAGCGGAGATGCTGCGCTGAGGCCGAGGGGGAGTAAGCGCAGCTGCAGCGACTGCGGGCTGCGCTGGGGCTGACTGCTGATGGGGGGGCATGCTGCCCCTTCCCGACCCCCAGGGTTGCAGAGGGAGAGGGTCTCTTGCTGTTTTGAAGCAATCCCTCGGATGCTTTCCAGCCTCTGTGGTGATGGCAACACCCGATGGCAACAGGCTGGTGCGGAGCGGGGCGAGCGAGGTGGGAGCACTGCAGCGGCGAGCGGGTAACCTGCGCAGGGCTGGGCTCTCTCAGGCACCTATGGGTGCTGTGACCCCCGCACCCCTCCTTGCTGGGGCCACAGGTTGTCAGTGCCCCCGCCTCCTCACTGCCTGCATCCCCTGCATCTCCTAGCCTCTCCCCCGCAGCGAGCATCCCTGCGGCAAAGGGCAGGGCTGTGGTACCCAGCGATGCTGCAGAGGCTGCACCACGGGCAGAGGTGTGCCTGGCTTGGTGGGCGGTGGAGGGGTAGCAGTGCTGGGGAAGGAGCCGCCACCTTGGGCATGTGATTTTGGGGTGGGATTGCCAGTTGAGCTGTTGGGGCTGTGATGGGGACCGTGGACATGGGGATGGCGAGGATGCAGTCCTGTGCCCAGGATCAGACCACATGGATGCCTCCTGCTCTGTGACCTTGGGCCAGGCCCTTCCTCTGCCTCAGTTTGCCCATCCGTTGTTGCAGGGGGAAACCCCTGTTCATCGCCTGCTGCCTAATACAGCCCTGGGGAGTGGAGGGACAGCTGTGGATGAGGGCTGGGGTTGGGGTGCCCTTGGGGAGCCAAGCGTTGTCTTCAGAGAGCCCTTGAGCTGCCCTCGGACGCTGTGCCCCCCCGGGGACAGCAGATCTCTGTAGGGGAGGCACTGCAGTGAGGAGACCCGGTTCCTCCCACCTGAGGCCTGTGTCCTTCAGAGTCCTTGGTGGCATGTAACCCACGGGAGCGTCCACGTACCCGTTCCCCTCCCACCAGCCCATCCGTGGGGCTGCTAGTACCTGCAGTGAGGACTGCGCCGGTTGGGCACCCTGCCAGCATCCCCTGCCTGGCCCTGCTCGGCACCTGATGTTCCTGCACCCGCCAGATCCCAGCTTCGAGGTCACTGCCAGTGGGCTGGCTGGCAAGCATGGGCATCTGGAGGGGATCTCTGGTCCCTTGTCCCCAGGTGATGCCTTGGCCAGCACCTGGGCTTGCAGCCTCAGTTTCCTGTGCTGGCTGGGGACGATGGCTGTGAAGGCAAGGCTGGAGCCCTCCCAGACAGGGAAACTGAGGCACAGGGCAGTCCTGGTCTCTGTATGGGGACACAGCCACTTCAGACCAAGGGATTTTAAAGTTACTTTAGCTGTCATTTTGGGATCAGGCTGCAGCGTTTCCCGGGGTGGTGTCTCGGGTCTAACCTCTGCCTGTTTGTCCCAGGCACAGTGCATCCAGGCCAACTGGGCCATGCTGTGATCCCCCACCCTGTCGCCAAAACTCCCTCGGTCTCAGGTCCTCAAAGATCTTCCGTCCCGTCCTGTGGTCCACCTGTCTCGTCCCACGATCCTCCTCTCCCAAGCCCTCTTGGATCATCTCATCCCATCCCATCCCATCCCATCCCATCCCATCCCATCCCATCCCATCCCATCCCATCCCATCCCATCCCATCCCATCCCATCCCATCCCATCCCATCCCATCCCATCCCATCCCATCCCATCCCATCCCATCCCATCCCATCCCATCCCATCCCATCCCATCCCATCCCATCCCATCCCATCCCATCCCATCCCATCCCATCCCATCCCATCCCATCCCATCCCATCCCATCCCATCCCATCCCATCCCATCCCATCCCATCCCATCCCATCCCATCCCATCCCATCCCATCCCATCCCATCCCATCCCATCCCATCCCATCCCATCCCATCCCATCCCATCCCATCCCATCCCATCCCATCCCATCCCATCCCATCCCATCCCATCCCATCCCATCCCATCCCATCCCATCCCATCCCATCCCATCCCATCCCATCCCATCCCATCCCATCCCATCCCTGCCCGGGGAAGTAGCACTGAGGGGTGGGATGGTGGGGCAGGAGAGGATGTCTTGGGGCAGGCAGGTATCACCCCATCTCTCCTCTTCCCCCAGGAACATGACATTGAGACCCCCTATGGGCTGCT
>NW_009205350.1:0-1122 GCF_000690835.1 Fulmarus glacialis
GGCCCTGGGCCTTGCCGGTCCGGTGCAAGTATTTAGCTGTGAGCTTCACCGAGTGTTGCCTCTGAAGGAGGGCAGGGGTTTCCTGAGCTTTGCTCGGCACCCTCCAGAGCCCTCCGCCGCCGAGCAGGGACACGCCGCTTCCTTCTCTTCGTTGTTTCCGCAAACCGATGCTCTTCATCTCAAGGCGAAGCCGGAGGGGGTGGTGGTGGGTGCTTCGTTTTGTCGCTGAAAGGGAGTTGGTCGGTGCAGTCGTTGTTGCCTCCCTTTGTCCCTTAACAGGTGTTGCTGTGTCCTTCTCGCTCTAGCTGTTTAAATGGGCTGGCGGTGCTGCTCAGGGAGGGACTGCTGCAGGCAATCCCTTTAGTGTCGGAGCAGGAGGGGATTCACTGGTTTCTGTACTTGTAAGACAGATGGTATTTTGCAAGAACTTGCCATGGTGGTTGCTAGCTTTAGCCCTGATTTTTTTATTTCTTTCTGATGATGCTTTACTGGTTGAATACAAAGTCCGAGCTATGTGTCTGCAGTGTAATCCATGCAGCTAGAAAGTAGTGCTTGGATTAACTATCCCGTATGTCCATGCTTATATTACAGGTAATAACTTTTTAGGACTAATAACTCATTTAGCATAAGCCTTCTGTAACATTCAAGGGTCAAATCCGTTTTACATAGCTAAACCTACTGTAAGCTGGAGCATACTGTGTGCCTAGTATACTAGCAATATTGTTAATCAATAAAGAATTTGATAAGTCTGTTCTCTAGCAGGGAAATATCTAGGTATTTGTTTTAAGTGATGCATTCTTTTATGGAACCTGGGCTTTTGATTTTATTTCAGTCACACTGCCAGTTAAAAGCAATCAAACTTGCTTCTGACTTCTGCAAAGAGCGTGCGGATGAATCACTATATTAATCTAACCCAGAGTCCTTTGGGGGTAGTATCATCTCTGTCATCTTACTGATGTTCAGGGAACAACAATGTATATTTGATAAGGATGATTTCTTTCTAGTAAAATTGGGAGACCTCAATTTATTCTATAATGAGGGCTGGACTCTGTTTTTAAGTAGTTTGCCAACTGAATTGCCAAAGAAATTCTTCTAAGGAGATGCTTACTATTTTTATCAGTG
>NW_009205350.1:1149-13306 GCF_000690835.1 Fulmarus glacialis
AAACAAGAATTGAGAAGACGAGATAGGTGAGGTGAAAGGGCAAAGTTGCTTGCTGGTGTGTTTTTTTGGATTTTTCTTTTTTTTTTTTTTTTTGTTTGAGATAGGCTCTGCCACTCTGCTTTAATTTCTTCCTGTAAGTATGGAAAGCTAGAAGGAGGGATGCAAGGTAGAAATAAGTGGAAAGACTCAGATAGTTTGGCCTAAATAGCGGGAAAGGAGACTGGTAAGCCTTTCAGAGGTACAAACCTTGACAGTGCTCTGTAAGGCCTTTAGCTTGAGATATGTCAAAGGAACAGTGTGCTATAAAATTTCTGCGTTAGGGTATCCTATACATACATCAAAACTTCAGCTAATATTAGTAAATCTGTGTACAAATTGAAAACTTTATTTGGCTGTGCTTGTATACTTCTACATTGTGTCAGTGCGCCAGAATTACACAGAAAAACTGAGTAGCCTTCATTGCCTAGGCAGAGTGAAATACAAAGCAAACAAAAGTACAGATATATTTTAGTTTTGTATCAGTGTTATGGTATTTGTAATAGATGAAAATTTGTTTTAATGTGTTGGGGGGAGGAAGTTAACTGGTATTTTAAATTTTGACAAATCTCTCAAAAGCAAAGGTCATGTGTGTGGCTGATAGTGGTGAAACTGAGCTTGGCTTTGTCTCCATTAATTAAATAATCTGCCGTTAATCATGGCAGGACAGGAATATGAGGGATTTGGAGCTGGGAGTGGCCTGCCTCTGGCACAGTGTCATGCCCATGTGGCTCTACTGCTTTCATATTGAAAAGCTGGCATAGTCTATTCCTGTGGCTCCTGATCTCTGCACAGCACTCTTTTTGGCAATATAGTGTGTGCCGTTACTTGCCTCTTCTTTGTTTTTTTACATCAGTGGTGTTCTTTGCAGCAGCCTAAAGAGGAAGATGGATTTCTGTGCACTTGGTTGTTGAGTATTTGAAATTGTGTGCTTTGAGCTCCTACAGGTTTTTCATTGTATTGAGTGTCAGAAGACAGAAGACCCGGCTAACTCCCTATGAAGTGAAGATGAGAAAAGGAAAACTAGGGCTGCAGTAACTATTCAGGCCTGTTCAGTGTCTGCAACTTCTGTTAACTTTGGACACTGGATTATTGGCACTTCTAGAGGAAGTGACAAAGGGAAGGTTCATCTTTACAAAAGGCGGTGCTAAGTAACTGGTGTATTTGCGATATTTTCCAGCTGGGCAGTGAATAAACAAAGTTACAGGGAATGGAAGTGCCAAGGGATGTATTTTCAAGTACAATTATTCCACAAAATTAATTGGCAAAAGATAACTGTAGAATCCAATGTTTAGGAGGATATTATATGAAATGAGGAATGGAAAGTATTTATATTATGAGGAAGGCAAAAAATAAGCTGTAGAGAGACCTGCTTGCTTTTGAGAAGGGCAATCTTGTATTGGCTGGACTAGTTTGGTTTTGCAGTTCTTATCTCCAAAATAATCCAAAATAATTGGCTTATTTCAGCATCTTGCAAAGCACGTGCCGTAGTAAATTATGATTGTGGTCACTTGGTCAAATTCACTTAATTGACTTGTAAGTTAGAGCAGCCTTTTTTACTGTAAAATGCCTTATGCACCTGATTACACTACTTTCATATAACATTCACAAAAATGAATATTGTGAAAACTGGTAGCAGAAATAGGCCTTAATGGAGGCAAAATGTTGTATGCACCCCTATTTTCTGTCCAAGTGTACCAGCTCAGCTCATGTTAATGTTGATACCAGGAAAAAAGGGACAGAAGTTTAGTAATGGCTGTCTTAAAGTTCCATTTAATTGCAGGCTGTAGTCAAACTAATTCAGCTTGTTAAGAATCGTTGGAGGTTATTCACCACAGTGCTCCTTAAGATCATGCCTGGGACAAACTACTTTAACTTTTCATGATGAGGAAAGTGGTGGCCCAAATACATGGTAGAGACATTGATTTGAACCCAGATGCTTTTGTGCAGTATTACTGACTTTCTTCTGATTGTCCAAGGTATTAAATGTTTTTACCCTTAGTATGTTTGGAAGGTCCATCTTAAATGGACAAGGCACAAAGTTTTATTAAATGTTAGTGTATATATATTTATATAACAGATGTACCTACAGAAGCATTAAATCGTCTTATTTTACAGAAGGAAGGATAATGTCAGCACTAAACTGGAAGCCCTTTATCTATGGAGGTTTAGCATCAATCACTGCAGAATGTGGTAAGCTTTTCCTTTAACTGTTTGTGATTTCTTTTACTCAGATAGTCCCTTTTACATCAAGCTTGGTTCCATGCTACAGTGACACAGTAGTATATGGTGATCTACAGCATCGGAGTGTTTTTCTTTAATGCTGACTGAAGAGTTGCTCAGAACTTTGTTACAATGTCAGAAATTTCTGTCTGTAAACTCACATCCCCTGTGAGTCTTGTTTTTATACAAACTTCGCCTTTGCATTCTATTATTTGGTGTTTGTTGATCTGTTCCTAGACAGTGGTCATAAGTATACACAGCTTTTGTTTTGCTAGAGCAGACAAATTAAGCTCTTAAATTGTAAAATTTTTCTCTTGGCTTTTCTGAGTAGCTATGTTGCAGTTTAAATTCCCTTTTCTTGAACGTGAGTGGCTGATTAGATTTGAACACTTAAATTCAGTTAGTGTGCAAAATAGAGTAATTGCTATAGTGAGACAGTGCATCTGATGTTTTAGTGCCTAGTCTGAAGACAAACCTAAAATACTAACATCCTTTTAAAGTCTTATCTGAGAGGCAGGTACATGAAAATACAGGAAATCTGGATTTTCATAGTAGCGGAACACAGTCTGACATGTGGTGGGCTTGCATGTGAAGTCTGTCTAATAAAGTAGATGTAGTATAAAATTATACTTAAAACTACTATTTTATTTTTCTTTTCTACCTTCTCTTATGAATCCTGTTCAAACTTCAGTTTGAAATCTCTCTTATTTGACTTGACTGAACGTGGCAAATAATGCCAAAAGCTTCATGAGGAAGACAAGCAATTCATAAAACCCTTGCTTGTCTGGTAAACCTTGTTAGAACGGATGTAGTTAACCCTGACTCCTATTAGTGTTTAGGGGGGTATTTAATGTTGAGGTGATCCCTTTCGTAAAGATAAGCTCTGGAGGAATATGCTTTCTAAACCCTTTCATAAAGGGAGCATGCAGAATATGAACTTGACATAGCAGTAGGCTACAGGAAGGCAATAACAGAAATGGGTATTGCTGCTATTGCTTTTTTAGATTCTAGGCTAGAATCTGTATAGCTTGTCCTATGGAATTGATTTCTTTGCCTTCAATGAAATGCCATTCAAAGATGTTGGTAGAATACACACACAAACTCTGTACCTGATTGTGATTGCAGAGTCCTATTCAGTGAGGCTCTTTACAACCAGGCAATACCATGTTGCCTGAAAACATAGTGGATGCAAAATGTAAACATAGGAAGTAGGTAGGGCCTCTGACAAGATTTTAGGAGAAACAAGGTGACATAAAATGAACCACTTCTTTAAAAGAAAGTCTTCGTAAGAGAGACTTTTTTCCCCGGGAGTATTTTTATATATTTTAGTATATAATAAAGGCTGCTTTTTCTTAAATCATGTTCTTTGTTGGCTTTGGTTAGGTAAGTACTTGATTGATTTTTCTTTCTGATTTTTCTTTAAGGTACTTTCCCCATTGATCTGACCAAAACACGCCTGCAGGTTCAAGGTCAAGTTAATGATGCCAAATATAAAGAGATCCGCTACCGTGGAATGGTGCATGCACTAGTCAGAATATGCAGAGAAGAAGGATTGAAAGCCTTATACTCTGGGTAAAATTAACTGACTTGAAGTAATGGTTTATGAACAGTATATTGATAACTATAAGCCCATAGTGTGTAAATTCTTGGGTTTCAGATTTACAAGGTATTTGGTTAGCCTCAATTAATCTGGAAGTTGAAAGCCCAAGCTTAGATTGCTTTGGTCTTTGCACTTTGCAATAGCATTTCATGTTGGAAAAAACCAAACAAACCTACTTGGGGGGAAAAAAAAAAGCTAAGCATAAAGTTATTCTATACAATGCTGCTGTGGTTGTTCCATCTCTCAGAAGAAAAATTGAATTAACCTTTGTGTATAAATCGGCATGCTTTTCTTCAAAACATGCAAGATGGTGGGGGAAAGATGTAACCTGCAGATTACGTTTCAGACAAGCTTGCCAGCTATTTTATAGATCACAAGTTGAGGCATGCTCTAATAGTAATCCTTCCACGGTTCATTCATCTTCTTGCAGGCTTCATTTAAAAAAAAAAAAAAACAAAACCAAACCAACAAAACCTTGTTTTGTCTATAGTGAGTTTAAATTGTTGATTTAAATGAACAAACCTTTCTCTTGTAGATATCTTGTGTTCAGTCTCTCCTGCTCTAGAAAGTATTTGCTAATCAGTCTTTTGCAATTTTGAGCATAAATATTATCATTGCCTATTTTTACAGGATTGCACCTGCAATGCTACGGCAAGCTTCATATGGAACTATAAAAATAGGCACTTACCAGAGCTTAAAAAGAATGTTTGTTGAGCATCCAGAAGGTGAGTGGGTTTTTTCAATTTAATTGAGGACTGATTTGCTTGAAGTTGGTTGTTTCCATTTGGTATCCCACTGTAGCAGTTTGAACAAGTCTACTGAGAAGACATTCCTTGTACCAATTACGACAAAGTGAGTCAGCAAGGAAAACTTGTCAGAGCAGTTTTTAAGGCTTCTGTAATTGGCACTTTCTCTGGTTAAAGGAGCGGTGGCATCATCCTGCCCTGATGCATCTTAAGCTTTGTAAATCTGCAGCTAAACTCTCTTTCTTTGTTTACGGAATAGATGAAATCCTGATGATAAACGTTCTATGTGGCATTCTTTCGGGAGTAATTTCATCATCTATTGCCAACCCTACAGATGTCTTAAAGGTAATTACGTGTTATGTAGAGTTTGTCCTTAGTTTTTGTCCTCTCCTTGAGGAAATGCAGAATCTCCTGATGAATATAGGATTTGTTGTTTTGTAATCCTATTTATTCTCATCTCAACTTTAAAAACAAAAAAAACCCTCAGTAACACCCTGAATTCTTGGAACCTCCTTCTGTTCCGTACTACTTATTTGGAAGTATGCGCTGGGAAACTGACGGCTGGGGAGGTAGTTGGATCCATATAACTTTTTCTGGGGGTGGGGAGAGAATAATTTAAGATGACTCTTCTTGTAACTTTCATGTTATAGTGTTTGTGTAGAAGCCACACTGCATATTTCACCTATGCTTCTTGGTAACACTGTTGTACTAGGATGTTTCTAGAACTCAAAATAGGTGAAGATCAACTGAGAGGCAAGAGTTTAGTGAGTGCTACTTGTACTATACGATTCTTTAATCCTGTAGAGAGGCTTTGCAATCCAGTGTCCTATGGAAACAGTGTTCCAGAATCAGTCTTTTGAAGTGAATTGGTGAAACCATCACCTCTAAGAATCTGTTAGCTTAATGATAGTCAATGACCTCTTTTCCAGTTACTTAAAAGGGTTGATGGTATTTAACTTGCAAAACTGTAGCATGTGACTTACATGTCTTCCTCTAATGAAAAATTCAAGAAAACTCTTTCTGTTCTTCTAAAACTACTAAAAACTTAATCCTTAGTAGGGCTAGTGTGGTTAGCTAGGGGCATTTCAAACATAAGCTATTTCAAGTGTGGCTTCAATTGGTTATTTCCCAAAATTATGTCCACGTACCAACTTGCTTGTCACCAAACTTGTATTTGGTAGTTATCGTGGCAAGTTCCCAAGGACATTCTTAGAAATCCACAGGGTCAAAGACCATGGCTCTCACTAGCTGAAACTTTAATCTTTTTAACCTTTCATTTTAACATGTTCCTGTGAGAACACTGTAAAGGACATCCTGCAGAACCCATCTGTCAGTCTAATCTAAATGGAGTAGTGTGCAAGTACAGAAATAGAAGTGACTTAATGCAGTTAAGAACTACACCACGTACTCGTTCAAAATTAGCAGCTGCATTTGTATAGTTAAGGCACTTCAAAAGATTGCATCATGGTTATGATAATGTTAGCTATTAATTTGTATTCAAAGAGAAATTGACTTTACTACTTAAGATTGTAACTTAAAATGTTAATAAAACTGTATTAAACTATTATTGGTTGTATGTTTGAAAAGTATTTATTTTCTAATTTTATCTTCAAATGAATCTCAGATCAGAATGCAAGCCCAAGGTAGTGTCATTCAAGGAGGAATGATGGGCAACTTCATGCAGATCTACCAAAAGGAAGGCACTAAAGGATTATGGAAGGCAAGTCTTTTTTGAACTATATCCTACACTCAAAGTACACTTTCTTGCTCATCTGAATTTCATGTACTACTACAGTATTCTCAGCCAAAATATGGAGAAGTCAGTAGCTAATATGTATGTAATTTGTCATGACTATTTCACTGCTGTTGTCTCGGTGCATTTTGACAAAGGGTTACTGCCAGTCTTGTGTTCAAGGATCAGCCACTTCTTAAGAAAAGGGAGACAAATGGAGGCTTAAATTAGTGTGACTGGCTCTAGGACTAGTTCCACAACCCTTTGCAAGACATCTCTCGGTCTCTATGCTCTACTCTTTTTAAAATATATACTAAAGAACATTTGGAAGTAAAGGATGTAAAAATGAACATCCCCTCTAGCTCAGGAATTCTTGTACTCAGTCTTGTAGGTTGTCTTTTATGCTAATTACAGTCAGTGACTGTATAACAACTGAAGACCAGGAATGGACAGTTGCTCTGAAACAGCTGGAAAATACAAATGTTTTTCTATTAGTGTGCTTTTCTCTGCAAAGCTTCTTGATCTCTATTTTTCTGTTCATCTTCCTTACTTTGTCAGTTTTTCAGTTAGCAGCAAGGGGAGCCAGTATCACCTGGTTGTTGAAGTCTTAGCTGAGTGTTGATGTAAGAATCCAGATGTTAAGCAGAGATGTAGTAGCATAAAGGAACTGAAATTGCTGTTCAGTGTGGAAATGTGATTTATTTATTAACCTGAATTTGCTTTTTTGGAGCACATACATCTAAGACTTGTACTAATTAGCCTTATTTTAATTCACAATGTTCTTAATGCATTCATGGTGTGTGCTTTGTATTATAAAAGCTAGGCTTTTCTGAGGGTGCACAAAAGGTAATTTTAAACTTCAACTATATCCTTTATTTTGCCAGGGAGTATCACTGACAGCACAGAGAGCTGCTATTGTTGTTGGAGTGGAACTGCCAGTGTATGACCTTACCAAGAAGCACATAATTATGTCTGGATTTATGGGAGATACAGTATATACTCACTTCCTGTAAGTTTGTGTAACTAACTGCTTGCATAGCTAATCATTGGTTAGTTCTCATTATGGGCGATGAATCTTTCGATTTTTCTGTCATCGGTCTAGATGTAAATATACTTCTGATGTGTTTATACTTTTTAATGCAATAGCATCTCAAATGGTAGCACATAGCATGGAAGCTAATTTTATTTAGTATTTGGATTTAATTTTCTTTTGAATATGGAATTTTGGTTTGTGGATCATCTGAATCATTCAGCTTTGCAAGTTGAGATTAGAGGAAAGTTCCAATCAAGTATTTGCTATTCTCAGAGGCACAAACATCTGTTCAAGTATACAGAAACTGTATATAAGGGCTATATATCCAATCTTGAAAATTATGCTTTATAGTAAATGAAAAGTAATTTTTCACATCTATTACCTGATGTAATCTTTAACTAAAAGCATTAAGCACTCATTATTACTGTGTGTTTTCTAGGGAGGGGGAATTCTTGTGCATCTTGAAATGTGGTAGGTCAAATTTCATTAAACCTTTCTCTTATTAGCTCAAGTTTTACTTGCGGGTTAGCTGGAGCCCTTGCATCCAACCCAATTGATGTTGTGAGAACACGCATGATGAATCAGAGAAGCCAACAACATGGGGGACACTCAAGCTACAAGGGTACTTTGGATTGCTTGTTACAAGTAAGTAGTTCATCTATCAACATAAGCAGAAAATGGTGCCATCAAGCAATGATTTTGGTGTAGAACTTAAAATTGTTCTAAGTTTCCCTAGAAATTAATCCAAGTAACTTAGATATGCTTTTTTCCCTAATGCTCAAAAGCACTATACTGCCAGTAATGCAGGTGGTGTGAAAAGTATCTACTGTCTTGAAATTTTTCAGTTTGCTTTATGGACTTCACAAAATTTCTGTGAAAGGCAGGAAGAAAGTTAGTATGTACTGCAGGCGCTTACTTCCTTTTGGTGCTTGGACGAGGAGACAAAGTCTGTCAGCACCACTGTCTCTTAATTTTTTTTACCATGTTAGCATATTGATAGGAAATGATAATTTCATAGGTGAGTTCTTGAACAACATCTTCTGGGGCAGATGGTTTTCTCTGTTGCTTATTGCATAATAGAAAGCCTAGTACAGCCAAAGGCAATGTCAGTCTCTGATTTTGATTATTTTGGCTTGGTTTCATAAATCCCTAAACTGGGTATGAGGTGGGAGCATGATGGCCTTTTACATGGAGAAGAGTGGATAGGAAGCTATTGGTGTCCAAACTGTGACTGAACAGTCCAGTTTGTAGAACAGTCCAAGTCACATTGTCCAGTGCAATTTTGTGAAGTCCATAAAGCAAACTGAAAAATTTCAAGGGGGTGCCTAACATGAGCTGCAGGTTTACATGCAGCACTCTGCAAGGTTTTTTTTTGGGGGGGAAAAAAGTCCAGGAATGCAATTTGGACACATCTGGGTTGGGTACTGAATGACATAGACTGCATCTTTACCTGCCAGGTAATGCTGCAGGCATTACTAATCTTGGCTTTATCTAGAGAAATGTTTCCTTGTCCCATCATACAATATGTTTAAATTGAGGTTACAGCACTAAGCCATCCCCTTGTCTGGTATAGAATCTTGTTAGCTGAGATGCCGTCTAGATTTGTCACTAATAAAGAATTACATAAGTGTGTTCTTGCTCTGTTTTTTTCCAGACATGGAAGAATGAAGGCTTTTTTGCTCTATATAAAGGGTTTTGGCCAAATTGGTTAAGACTTGGTCCTTGGAATATCATTGTATCCTTTTCAAAGGTGTGCAAAACTATTAAGCTAGCCATACAACAGCAAGTATTGAGAGACAGTTTCACAGAATGCTCAGTGTGGAAAGTGTCATGTCAGCACAAATATTCCCTTTTTATGAATGGAAAATTGTGTAGTTGCCTATTTTCTTAGTCAGCTGCTGCTGGTCAGATTGAAATTATGATTCACACAGTGAATATTAGAATGTGATCTTGCAAAACATTTTTCTGTTCCTCTGATTTCATACCTGTCCATTGCCTTAGTTTGGAGTCTAATTTTAAATAAAATTGTCCAGATGAGTTAGGAATGGGAGCTATTTCCAGAACTGGGGAAACCATTGGCAGTTAGCCATGAGATCTTTTTGTTTATCTTAGTCTCACACAATCTTGTTTTTGTTTCAAGAGCCAGCTGATCAGAGCCCTGGGAAGTGGGTTGGTAGTAATATTTTTTACCATGAGCAAACCTACTTTAGTCCATCAAAGCTAAGTGAGTAAAGACTTTACAGGTTTTTGCAGTATTCTCCTGCCTCCTCAGTCCTGTGTTTAAGATCCTGAGGAATAGGGATGGGAAAGTAATTGGCATCACCAGCCTTAAAGCAAGTTTCATTGTTCTGCCTAGTCCTGCATAACAAAAATGGCCAACCAGCAGCATTGCATAGGAGGGAACAAAGAGTGGAACAAAGTTTCACACAGACGCAGCTGTCCTTTAGTAGTGAAGTGACCATCTTGCACTGCATGATCAGGAAACAGTTTTCCTTAATCAGCTGCTCCAGTTCTTTCTGACATATGAACAGCTGAAGAAATTAGACTTCTGACATGCTGAACTGTGTACTGAATTCTGGTAATGTACTGTTTGAGTTTAGAGCAACTTGTAAGTTGCTTGAATATTTGCTCTTTATTGTCTGAGATGCTGTCCAAAGGAAGAGGTCACTACGAGACTGTTGTGAATGGGAACAACCTGGAAGTGATTTCAAGGCAAACTGGCTCCTGTAACAACGGCTTGCTCATGTGATTCAGTGGATGATGTGCACTATTTTCTAGACTGAAGCAAACATGGTGGAATGCCTTCTGTCAACTGTTTAAGTAGTCTTGAACGTGAAGATCTGTAATGCAACTTTATGCTGTTGAGACTCAGATGCACAGTCTTCTATAAGAGGCAAAGAACAATCTTTCTGTAAAGGAAGATAGGTAGTACCAAGGGGTTGGGCTTTTCCTATTTGCAGAAGCGTGTAAGATTTGACTGTAATAGTTCATAGTTTCCAATTAACTGGAAGTGTCACAAGACATCTTAGCAGGCTTTCAGTTCAGCAAAATACCTGCTGCAATGCAAAATCTGCTGGTTTTAGAGCTTTCCTGTGTTCTAAGTCCTGAGGCGTCTGCATGATTTGCTGGGAACAATCCAGCTTCATTTGAAAGTGTGGTTGCTACAGTTGCCAGTTTTGCATAGCTTGAAGGAAGTTTTTTCCAATGTATCATTCTTGATTTTTCAGCATAAGTGATTCTTCAACATATTGGTATGTAAACTGCAAGTAGGAATGAAGTTCAAACAAGTGCATGCTCATCTGCCTATCGTGCAGAGAAACTTCCCATGCTTCTTCCATTGTTGGGAAGAACCACTTGTAATGGTCACTGGCTGTTAAGTATCATCTGAACGATGCAAGTTTTACACTGAGCAGTTCAGGCTGTGTCATGTAGGTGCCTATGTGAGAAGAACCAAACCCCTCCAAAGGTAAGTCTACTCTGAAGACTGCTTTCCTTGTTTAAGACGACACCCAAACCTGGAACTACTGACCACTTTCATACAGCAAACAGGCCCAAGTTGCTGTTACATGCCAGTAAACACTTTATGTAGAAATCAGCCACAACTTCCTTAAAGCATTGCTTTCTGGCTTAAATGTATATCAAAACTTCAGGGCCATGAACTAAACAGTTATGTCAAGGTTCTTACAAATGTTGCTGTTGAATTCCAAGAAAGGAAGCGTGTGGGAAGTCGCGCAGCGGTCCTACATGTTCATGGAGGGTAGCAAAGCAGGATGCACAGCTTTGGATTTTTGTGGCATTGTGTTTATCTCTTAAACGTTTTTAGTTAATCATACATTCCACTTAAAGAAATTTCATTGCAATTTCAAAATTACTATAACCACTTAAAATTACTAATTCTGAATTCACAAATGGATTTTTAAATGCACAAGGCACTTTCTTTCCTAAGGTAGAATGTTTTTCTATGTATATGGGTATGCTTATGTGCAGTGTTTTTCATTACAGCAGCTGTTTCTATGCTTTAATAGAAATATTTGTAAATATTTTTGTACACTATGTAAACTAAGTGTATGTTTTACATTTTTAAGCTTATTAAAAGTTTTAAAATCGATATGTAATGACTCTGAACTGCTTTCAGTTTCTAAGTTTCAAATGGGGGTGGGGTGGGTGGGTTTCACATACTTCAAGGTGGTTAACAAAGGAAAGCTGTTGCTGGCATCGCGTTGGGTGATGTTACTGGTTATTTAGTCAAGGCAGACTGGAGCTGCTGTCGTTAAAAGCTTATGTTCCTGTAAGGTGCTGGCTGAATAACAGGTATTAACCATGTTTTCACTGTTCTTTAGCACACCTTAAACTGCAAGACCATTTCCCACTCTACTATGAAAAGTGCTTGGTCTGGCACACTTAGTTTTGGGTAGCAGTGAAATACGTTTATTACACTTGTAACCTGAGTGGATTTCTGGAGTTCACGTGTGGTAGCGCAAGGCTGATGGATGCACCTCGGTGGGGATGAGGAATCTGCATGTTTGGAGTAACAGGGTGGGAGCACACTGCACCAGTTAGCTGGAGAGGGACAGATGGACAAGATGGACTAGAATTAACTGCTAAGCACCAAAGGCACCAAAAGAGTGAAGTAGGAGTTGGGGATCTCAGCTGAAGGTGGCTGCTGCAGAGAATACCTCAAGCTCTTTTCAAGCTCTTTAATTCAGACATCCCTTAGTTTAATGTGTATTGATAAAAGGTTTATGTTTACAAAAACTAAGAGCAAACCAAAGATACTGAAGGGTGTT